>NC_134486.1:370188735-370211235 GCF_040206685.1 Ascaphus truei
TATATATATATATATATATATATATATATATATATATATGCAAATATAACTGTATGCTCATCTGCATGTCTTAGGCAGGTCTGCAACCCCGCCTTTCCCCATTATCACCCAGCATACAGCACTTCTACTGCAGCAAGGGATTCTGGGAAATGACATGCAAATGAGCACACAGTGTCACTTTTTGCCTGCCTCAATAACCATTTTTAACATGGTTCCCTATAGGCTTAAGCTTGCTGCATGGTCACAGCTTTGAGCACAGCCAGGGTTAAGGTGCATACCCAGAAAATCACCCACAGACAGCTGTTTCGACCTTGATGGGTCTCATCAGTGTGGGGTTGACTTTACTGGGAATGCAAGAGAGGCTATGGGATAGGCTAAACCATAATACTGAGTTAAGTTATGGTGAGTAAAAAAAGTGACAAAAACCCTCCACAGGAAAGCAAATATGCAAATATAACTGTATGCTCATCTGCATGTCTTAGGCAGGTCTGCAACCCCGCCTTTCCCCATTATCACCCAGCATACAGCACTTCTACTGCAGCAAGGGATTCTGGGAAATGACATGCAAATGAGCACACAGTATATATATATATATATATATATATATATATATATATATATATATATATATATATATATATATATATATATATATATATATATATATACTGTATATATATATATATATATACACACACACACACACACACACACACACACACACACACACACACACACACCATACATACAGGTGTGAAAAAGAAAGTACACCCTTTTTGAATTATATGGTTTTACATATTAGAACATAATAACAATCTTCTGTTTCTTAGCAGGTCTAAAAATTAGGTAAATACAAACAACCTCAGATGAACAACAACACATTACATATTACACCGTATCATGATTTATTTTCTTCCCAGGAGTGGACGTCCCAGCAAATTTACCCCAAGGTCAGACCGTGCAATGCTCAGAGAAATTGCAAAAAACCCAAGAGTTACATCTCAGACTCTACAGGCCTCAGTTAGCATGTTAAATGTTAAAGTTCATGACAGTACAATTAGAAAATTACTGAACAAGTATGGTTTGACAGAAAGAGACAAGCGACAGGGTACCTTTGGTGGTAACATATAACCCACACCTAGAAGCCCCACGCACGATCGCCAAGGAACTACGACCCATTCTCCAAGAAGATACAAAACTGTAACAGGTCTTCCCTGAAACACCCTTAATATCATACAGGCAACCTCAATCTCAAGAAAATTATTGTGAGGAGTAAAGTATTCAACAGTACAACTGAATGCGGGACAAGACCATGCCAGGATGCAAGATGCAAAACCTGTGCAATGCTCCACACAGCGGGCACAATACAAATACCACACAGGAATCTGGAGTAAAAAAATCAGAGGAAGGTTCACCTGTTCCTCCAGAAATGTTGTGTACTACATCAGGTGCATGAAATGACCAGGGGCCTGCTACTACATAGGTGAGACGGGACAGGGGCTAAACAAGAGAATGAATCTACATCGCCACAGCATCACACGCGGAACAAGACAGTCCTGTCGGCGAACATTTCTCTGACTATGGCCATAAGATGAACTATCTGAAGGTGGCCATACTCAAAAGTAGATATACCAAAGAAAGAAAGTACTCAGTTTAAGTTACCACTCAAGAATCAGTAATGATGAATGTCAATATTAAAAATAATCTTTATTAGAATACAAATAATTAAAATAAATGGTGCAATGAAATGAGTAAAAAGGGAGCAAAAATTAAGGGTAGCAATCTACTATAATTAGTATAGTTTAGATTGCCACTCAGAGAGAATTTCAGTATACCACAAGGGTTGAACACTATGATTTCAATGATATAGAACACAAACTATACCGTAGGAGAGCTACTTAGGGGACTGTAACATTACTATTTAAACTACAGTTCCAAGCTCCTATAGGAAATGAACCCTTCATTTTTGCTCCCTTTTTACTCATTTCATTGCACCATTTATTTTAATTATATGTACTCTAATAAAGATTATTTTTAATATTGACACTCCTCATTACTGATACTTGAGTGCTAACTTAAACTGAGTACTTTCTTTCTTTTGTAGATCTATTGCACATTTCTCAGTACAGCACCGTATCTACATTACTAACTATACACTATTAGCTGAGCAGGGGTTCCCTACTACTTTCCCTTTTCCCACCCCCCTCATACCCGCGGTATATACATACTCAAAAGTAATCTTAGAACACCGAAAGAGAGTCGGTTGCATGAATACAAATTTTTGCAACTGTTCGGGACACTTGGCAGCGGCATAAACCGAGACCGCAGTTTCATGAGTAACTACTGACATGAGAACTCTCTTCCCATGAGTGTTAAAGGCCATGTCTATACTTACTGCGCAATATGAATGCACACACAGCTGTCTCTTACACATACATATGTACAATGTAATTGTATCCCTATATACCAATAGGGAACACATAATAACTACACACATTAATAGTAATGCAACACCCTCTTACATTTCTACAACTACCCACACCATTGGAACACACTCCCCTACACACACCTTTTGTAAAGCGCTGTACACACTGTGGGCACTTTATAAATTTATATATATTCTCTCTCGCTCTCTCTCTCTCTCTCTCTCTCTCTCTCTCACACATCACTAACATTCAGGGACCATTTAACACCTTAAGTCATAAATTGCATACTGCACAGGGGGGAGGGATATGCTTCAGTCAGATATATTCCAGGATGCACCATTTTTAAGTAACCCCTTTTTTGCTTTATCCAATGTAACATCGGCAGAAGGAGATCAGTGTATCTCGAAAGCTTGTACAAATAAAAGCATTTAATTAGCCACAGAACGGTATTGTCTATTCATTTTTGATTATTAAGCTCGGCTAACACGGTATAGATACAGAGTATATATATATATATATATATATATATATATATATATATATATATATATATATATATATATATATATATATACACAGTATATATATATATTTTTTTTTTTTGGGAGGGCTGAAGTCCCTCTCAGTTCCCTTGTACCACGTTATCAGTAAATTATTTCTATTTATCATATTGTGGAGTGCTGCATAACACACATACTTTTTTATTATTTTTCCCCAATGGCTTTTTCATATTCAACACAACTGATAAATATTCCTATTATACATATTTTTTAAAACACTTTTATGCTCCACGGGCACCCTGTGATGTGTAGCACTCACATTCATTGTTGTTCTGGGTATTGGAGAAAAAAATAACCCACTCCTGAAAAATTACAAATATCCCTGGTTTTAGAAGCCATGCTTCTAATTCACTTTAACACAACCCACGCTTCTTCCGTACAAACAGGAAAATGTTGTTGTAATAAAGTAAAAGCATCTAAATCGAAAAATGCATTTAAAAACAAAAATAATGGTTTCTACTGCTGTGCAATGATGTAGCACTAACGTTGCAAAGAGGATAAATGGAGTGTGCGCGGAAATGCATTTTTCCTCTGAAAGGATCTGCGTCTAAAACATGAAATTATTTTTTTATTTTTTTTTAACTCCTCCAGTGCAAGACAGGCCTATAATTGATTGTATAAAGGAAACCGCCATAAACGTATAGACATTTGTATTGTAATTTTATAGCACTTCATGTGAAGTGTAACCATGATTTTGCAATAGAAATGAAAAGATCTGTATTTTAACTATAACAGCTGTTTACATCCCCCTGTTCTGAAAACCACTGCATACATGGGTTGCTATTACAGGATTGTGTACACACACACACACACGTGTATATTTGTATACACACACACACACACACACACACACACACACACACACACACACACACACACACACACACACACACACACACACACACACACACACACACACACACACACACACACACACACACACACACACACACACAAACTAGTTAAGTTATGGTGGGTAAAGAAAGTGAGAAAAAAAACTCCACAGTAAAGCATATAGCAAATGGAAATATTACTGTGTGCTCATTTGCATGTCTTAGACAGGTCTGCCATTATCGCCCAGCATACAGTGCTTCCACTGCAGCAAGGGATTCTGGGAAATTACATGCAAATGAGCCCACAGTGCCACCTTAGCACAGCCTGGGTGCTGAATATATATCCCTCCTGCGTCCCCTTACCTCTGGGAGTGTGAGGGGGCCAACGGTAGAGTGCACCGGAGGCTCCGCAGCGGCCCGATTCCACAGGGCACCTCCATCTTGCATCAAATCGCACATGCGCAAGATCCGGTGCATGTGCAGTGTCCCTCCATAGTCAGGTGGCAAGTATTGGAGAGGGCTCCGCGGGGACTACAGCCCCCAGAAGGCCATAGGGTTGAGCATCACGTGGCCACGGCAGCCAATAAGACTCTGAGATTCCCTGCACCACAGATATAGATACAATTTGCACGCTTGGACCACGCTAGTCAGAGCTGGGACAGCAGAGGAGTAGGGTGTGCATGTGCAAGGTGTCAGTGGCCCATGCACAAGGTCAGAGACCCAATGTTAGGCCCCAGCTAGGCTCCGACTCCCCTTAGCTTGTGGTTGCGTCAGGGACTGGCCCATCAGTTAGGGACACGGCCCCTATAGACCCAGGTTGAGGGACACAGCCAGGACGAGGCTGCGGACTGGCGCTTTGGTGGTCTGGGACCAGGCCACCCTCCAGAGTGACTAACCGTGGGACTGCTGGACACCACCCAACGCAGAGGTGGACTCGTCGCTGACAGCATGGGACCATACGGCCTTTGTCTACAGTATGCTTTACCGGGTGCCGGAGCACCCGGCAGGTACAACAAGTGTACCAACTGTACACACGCTAGTGGGGCAGCGCTGTCTCACACACTTGGGTGGGAATTGCTACTTGTGGACACCAGGGTGGTTGGGTGCCCAAGGGCCCCTCGGGACGTTGGGGGACTATCTATCCAGGTGTGGACACAGTGTGGGAAGGTACAGCCGTGCGTGGCCGAGATGGTGGAATTGTACATTGTGATTGTTCTATTGCATACAGTAAAACTGTTACTCTTAGCAGTGTGTGTGTGTTTTATTGCATGGTGTCCTGTAACGGGGTTATCCCACCCACATAATAGAATGCCGTACAGGTGGAATCGCAGCCACCAGACGGATCAGACGCACCCCAGGTTCCCAGCAGCGGAAGCTTGGCCCTCCTGTGAGCCACAGGTAACGCACCACACACATCGTAGCCGCCATATCTCCCAGGGAGTGGGGGAAAGTGCGCTACATATATATATTTTTAAAATTCACACACGGCAACTGGGTTTTGGGGTTCTAAATGAACTGGTGCAAAGGAATGGAAGCAGGCACACGGTCTTTCTAAAGGTGCAGTTTATTGTGCCACCAAAAGTCCAACGTTTCGGCAAATAGATTGCCTTTGGCCTCTCCTTGATAAAGGCAATCTATTTGCCGAAACGTTGGACCTTTGGTGGCACAATAAACTGCACCTTTAGAAAGACCGTGTGCCTGCTTCCATTCCTTTGCTCGAGTACCTCTGGGATGTCTGGACCTCCCTGGATACAGCGCACCGGCAGATAAGTACCCCCCTCCAGCACCTATCAGCGGTGTGCATGTGCTTCTACATATGTCTAAATGAACTGGTCTCACTCACACTGTGCAGCAGCCACTCACTTCGCGCCCGATCCTGCTTTACTAACGCAACATCAAAACAGGATCAGTTACCTGAGGCACCTGTGGCTGGCCTGTCACTCAGAGCTGCTGCGTTTGGTGGGTAATGCTGGAAGTTCTCAGTGAGGGACGGGGCAACGAGAGAGGGGGAGAAAGTGGGATCAGTGAGGGAGGGGGAGAAGAGAGGGGGAACAAGTGGGATCAGTGAAACCCGGGATATCCAGAAAACCTGACCTGTTGGTGGCTCTTGAGGACTGGAGTTGGCTCACCCATGATGTACAGATTTCACACAGTGCCATCAAAAAAAAACATGCATTTGTCCAAATCTCAAATTCCCCTTTATAAATAAGAATTGTTGCAAATGTCTCTTGAAAAAAAAACCTCAGGGTTGCATTTCTTTCACTGAACTACCCTGACTTTCATGTACTTCGAAACCGATCCCTTCCCCTGCCTTTCTACAGAGAACTTTATTCCTTCCTACAAACATCTTGAAATTAATGAGGTCCTATACTGCACTGAACAAATACTACTGGTGGGATTGGAGTGTTTATACAGCTGATGTATCTTGTTTACTTCTAACCTCTATGTTAATGTCCAGGTGAACTAAAAAAAAAAAACCTTTGTTAATATGTAGGGTTTCTTGATACATGGAATTGCCCTGGCTTGCTCCACCACCCACAAACGGGCTACGCCTTCTTGTTTTATTCACAGTTTAATGATTCTTTAAAGCTACTGTCAAAATAGAGGAAAAATCTACAACAACCAACTCGGGGTGACATTTTTACAGGAAAGAATGTGGAAGATAAATGGGCAGTCTTTAAAACATTGTTAGAAAAGCACACTTATCAGTTACCCTTAGATAATAAATATAAAAAAACACAAGTAAAAATACAATATTGGTCTAAACCAATGTGGCCAAATAAACTGGTAGGGGAGGAAATGGAGAGGGACAAGGCGTTTAGATTCTTTAAGCCTGTGGATAGAGGCATCATATCAGAATTATTGTTAGTCTGATGGCAGATATATACCAACGTTAAAATATTTATTTATACACCAACGTAGCCAAGCTTATTGCAACTAGTTGGCGCGCTAACAAGGGTGAAATAATGCAATAGCCCCGCCCCCTTCTTGCGAGCAACTGATTCAAAGCAATGTACCCTGATCGCGTTTGTACGTTGCCATAACGTTGCTACATCTGTAGTGCTTCTCTTCTTATGGAGACTGAGGATTGTGGGAGTGCCATTCCCTTGTATATTTGTAATCACCATCTTCAACAAAGTACTTCACCTTTAGTACAATACAAATCACTCATTTTCTTGCACTGTGCCAGCAAGAAGCATACAACTACAACCCCACCCCCTGCCACAGGGGTTTGAAAGTAAATAAAGAGTATGTAAATAGAGTGTGTATGCCAGGAAGCAATTGCTGCATTTTCTTAAGTATGGTAGAGAAATTAGCATTTCTTCAGAAAGCTCTGACCAGAGGAAATTAATAATACAGGTAAACCCCGTTATAACGCGGTCCTCGGGGTCCACCCCGAGACCACCACGTTAGTAACTCAGTCGCGGGGAAAAAAATGGCCGCCGCATTAGCGCATATTCACCCCGCGGGACAGGAGATGGGAGGGGGGATGCCCCTCCGGTCCCGGCTTCAACCTGTCCCCGCGTGACAGGAGGTGGGAGGGGGGATGCCCCTCCGGTCCCGGCTTCACCTTCTCCTCACCGTTGTCCCCGCTGCCTGCGCAGGAGGAGGGGGGGGGGAGCGGGAGCGGATGTTGGTGCTGGTGTGTGTAAGTGTGTGAGAGTGTGTGAGTGTGTGTAAGTGTCTGTGAGTGTGTGAGAGTGTGTGAGAGTGTCTGTGAGTGTGTGTAAGTGTGTGTAAGGGCACCGACACACACACAGCCCGGGCATACTGCGGGGCACATCCAGGGCACCGACACACACACAGCCCGGGCATACTGCGGGGGCTCATCCAGGGCACTGACACAGGAGCACACAGGCAGTGAGAGGGAGGGGGACACACCGGACGCTCGGACACGAGGAGGGGGGACACAGAGCAGACCCTCGGACACGATGTATTATGTGATCGCCACTATGAAAGGTGAGTGGGGTGGGGGGTAATTACTATGATTTACTATGAATTACCTGCTAATTACATGTTATATACGCAGCACTGGTGGAGGTGGGGGACCATGATACGTTCACCCTTTCCCCTGGCTGTGAGGGGGTTAATGTTGAAGAGGCACCGCAGAGGTTGGGTTACCTTGCTGTGTGTGTGTGTGTGTGTGTGTGTGTGTGTGCAGTGTGCAGTGTGCAGTGTGCAGTGTGCGTCAGTGTGAGTGCAGTGTGTGTCAGTGTGAGCAGTGTGTGTGCAGTGTGTGTGCAGTGTGCAGTGTGTGTGCAGTGTGCAGTGTGTGTGCAGTGTGTGTGCAGTGTGCAGTGTGTGTGCAGTGTGTGTGCAGTGTGAGCAATGAGCAGTGTGTCAGTGTGTGCAGTGTGAGCAATGAGCAGTGTGTGTGCAGTGTGTGTGCAGTGTGTGTCAGTGTGAGCAGTGTGTGCAGTGTGAGCAATGAGCAGTGTGTGTGCAGTGAGCAGTGTGTGTGCAGTGTGTGCAGTGAGAGTGTGTGCAGTGTGTGCAGTGTGTGCAGTGTGCAAAAAAAAAAAAACGGGAGCCACGGGAAAACCGCGTTATAACCGAATCGCGGTATAACGAGGTGCGTTATAACGGGGTTTACCTGTACAATGTGTCAGAGTAAATTTAATCTAAACTGACAAATAACTTTCAAGGTACGATCCAAAGCTTCTCTTAAAAAAAGCTCTGCGAACTTAAAACAGTGGTCAGGAGAGACATTCCTAAGAACTCTGGCAAAATAAACACTTACCCAACGCATTTCATGGATACCCCATTTCTAATTATGTAAGTACTATAAGGAGTTAACAGGAACAGGTTAGAATTAGCCTAATTTAGGAACCACTTAATCAAAATCTATTATGAACAAAGGATATGGGGTATTTTTATTTTTAAAGAGAAAGGAGTTCTGAGTGCCATCAGCTTTTTTTCCTACAAAATTACTTGCATTTTACTGCTCTAGAAAATAGACACATTTCAATTCCTTTGTTGCAACTCCCATATGGCTTTTTTAGCGAGATTCCTACATCGCTTTTCTAATTTGCTTTCAAAGCTTTTCCCAGGAGGAGGAGGAGATTGGCAGTCATATCCAACAGTATCTGTAAACTGTAATAAAAAGCTTCAAATCATTTTCAACTTTTAACAGATGTCAAGCTTTTTAAGTAAATTATGCCACTCGTAGGCTTGTTCAAGCTTTGTGCTCTTAGTTGATTAAAGCGAACATGCAAATAAACAGCGTGCATCGACACATTCAATTCCAGCTTAATGCCAGCATTTTTGAAATAGTACTGGCAGGTTATTCTTGGGCTTTAAACACCAGTCATTGATGTACTGTAGAAACTGCTAGGTATGGTGCAGCTGATCAGCGCTCAGGCCAGCTACTTTGCATTGGTTCTGTAGCACACCGAGTGCTACAAAAAGGAGATGCAAACCTCTCAGTGTCAGAAACTCACAAGGAAATGTACAGAGTTCTCTGTAACACGCGTGGTGTGAATAAACTGTTTTTTAAAAGGGGCGTGTAAAAAACAATTGCCTGTCATTTTAATATGTATTGATTATTTATGTATAATTGTATGTATATAGCGCCAAGAATATACGCAGTGCTTTACAATATTACAATACAATGTAAATACATTACAAACATAGGGGATAAGTGACCCAGATACATTATAAACACAAGGCGAAGGGAGACCCTGCCGCAAAGAGATTACAATCTAAGAAGAAATACACGATTAAAAGTACATGCAGGGAGGTCAAGTGCATCTCGAGTTCGTAGTAGAGGCACAGAAAATCTCATGGGCCGCTGCTTTAAAGAGGTGAATTTTCAGCTGGGCTTTGAATGTGGAAAGTGAAGGCGTTTGACAAATATTTAACGGACGAGCAATCCATATGTAGGGAGAGATTAGTGAAGAGGCAGCAGAGGGTTGTAGAGGTAAAAGGTTCAAAGATGAGACAGCGTTGGGTTGAGCATAAGAGGCTAGTAGGGGGGTAACGAGAGAACAGAGTTGAGATATATGGAGGTGCATTAAAAGAGAGGAGGAGAAATGTGTTGTTTATGTGGAAATAATTAGGACGCCAGCCAAGAGAGCTCACGAGATCGGAAGCAGATATGCGCCTAGAAGAGCAGGAGATGATTCGAGCAGCAGTATTTAGAATGGAATGTAAGGTATGGAGGCCATATAGAAGAATGGTTCAGAAATTGACAGGCGAGAGAACAACGGCATACATTAGTTTGGTAGTGGAACATATGAAGGGGTGTATCAGTGTTTTGCGAAGGAAGAAACGGCAACATTTAGTAACCGGGTTTATATGTGGGGAAAGGGAGGTGTTGAATTTAACCCCTAGGCATCGTGTTCGCAAGTGTGGGTGGATAGCAGTGGTATTGACTAATGAAGAAAGAAACAATGGGGACTGGTTTGGGAGGGAATACGAGGAGCTCTGTCCAATCATGTTAACATGTCTGTTGAGGTGATGAAGGGCCATACAGGCCAAGATTGCCGATAAACACTGAAAATAAATATAATTTTGTCTCATCAGCATAGAGATGATAGCTGAATCCAAAAGGAGTCAAAGATGTCATCCACCTAAAGTGTATATATAAAAGGGCTTAAAACTGAGCCATGAGGTACACCTACAAAGAGTTCCAAAGAGACGCTGAAGGAAAGGTGAGAGGTACAAGGAGAATCAGGAGAGGGCAGTGCCACGGATGCCAAGAGTGAAGAATCTGTAGGAGAAAAGGGTGGTCAATAATATTGAAAGCCGAGGAGAGGTCAAGAAGAATTAGAACTGAGTATTTTCCTTGAGATTTAGCAATCTGGAGGTCATTAGGATACCTTGCCGAGTGCGGTTTCTGATGAGTATAAGCCTGGTTGGAGAGTGTCAAGTACTTTAAAGGAGTTGAGACAGTTATGTGTACGTAAATAAACAATTTGTTCCATCAATTTAGAAGCAAGGGGGAAGTGGGGTCTAATTCAGTGTAGCGCAACCTTTTTTTTAGCCACGACCCTTACATTTTAGTGTCCACTACGCAAATCTTTACATAGACAGATAAGGTGGGAAAAGTAACTGGGACATTGATGGAAATGAACAAGCAGCCATTCGGTATGTATTGTGCCAAGAGCTGAATTCGGCACCCCCTGCCAAGCTTTCATCCGCAGAGGGTCAGAGCAAATCTTTCCAAGAAACACCATTTCTTTTATTTGAACTTGGTGACACTCTTACTTCAAAACATTTCTACCCATTTGTGACACATTTAACCTACAATGGTAGTACGCAAATCCTACCCACTTCCTGAAATCAGATTTGGCAAGCATTATGGGTAATAACTACGCATCCAAGTATGACAAACACTGGCCACATCATTTTATTGCAGGACCCGTGCTGGTTTCTTCCAGCTTATACTTTATACCTTATAGATTATCAGAAAATTATATTTTGAAGTTACCTGTCAAATATAAAAAGCAGCATATTGCCCAAGAAGCTTTAATACAAGCTTCGGAAAGCGGCAAATAGCTCGTTGTGTGTTAGCGGCTTTGTTTTGTGGCTTTCACCAAAATGTGCCTGGTACGTGCTAAACCTACGGCCAATATCTCTTGTCCAATCTATCGCCCGAACTGTCTTTCTTTTAGCACAGACAAGCAGCGAGCTGTAACAAAGCATGAGAGGTTTCTGCCGCCCTCCTCAGAGTACAGACCAAACACTGCATAGAGGAGCCACAGACGCACTCCCTCCACTGAGACTGCTCTTCTGGGTACTTTCATAAAAATTTAGACAACCAAATGCATGAAGGATCAACATTGCACAAATAAGCTTCTTTTATTCTTAAGTTAGTGACAAAGGAATATATTTTCACTCACATTGTTTTCTCATCCTTCTACGTGTAAGAAGAATATTTCGGTTTTCAGTAGTGTGTTCATGTAACCCATTTGGCCGGTTTTACTGGGTGTGCAAAGTCTGTGATGCCTTGGTCAAAGTGACAAATATTCTTCCTGCCTGAGGAAAATACGACTGCAATCTACTGTATTTAGGCAATGTCAGAAATTGCAGAATGTGCCAGTCATTTCAAATAGCTTTCACTTGCAAAACTGAACTTCAACAGAGATCTCAAAAATGAGCATACAGTAATACAGTGTAGAAAGAAAATCTCCATAGCTGACAAAAGGCATATGTACAGCGGAAAGAACAAAATACAGCCTTTTACACCGCAGGTTGAACTTGTCAAGTCATCCAACTCATTAGTGTTGACCATTCACCAATTATGTTAACAGTTCTATTGCCAGAGTATTTTTCTTAGACATGACACAAGCTACATCTATCAGAGCACGCGATCTCCAAGTTCCCGACACCTGCAATCTGTTATACATAATGATTTTAAACACTTTTACCATGTGACACATAGGCGAAATAACTGCTTCAAATCCAAGCTCTTGTGTTGATCATTACACAGACATTCTAAACCCATGGTAAAATATTGCCTTAAAATGTTTTTTTTTTTAAAAGGAATGGATTCATTATGAGAGCTATATAGACAGACATCCAAGATAAAATAATTGAGGTCATCATATTTTCTTCTCAGGAGTCGGTCATCTTGGATTTCAGATGTCATTTCCAGTATGACACTAGATCAGGGGAGGCCATCTCCAGTCCTTAAGGGCCATCAACAGGTGCGGTTTTAAAGATATCCCTGCTTCAGCACAGGTGGCTCAATCATTCTGACTGAGCAACCTGTGCTGAAGCGGGGAAATGCTTAAAACCTGACCTGTTGGTGGCCCTTGAGGTCTGGAGTTGGCCTCCCCTGCACTAGATGGTAGAAGTAGCATTAGGATTGCTAACTCAGGGCTGTTTCAAGAACACCAAAAGCCTGTCATTTTCCTCCCTACTCACATCTTACTCCCCAAATAAAGAAGTATTGTCAGAGTGATCCCCAATGCAGTGTGTGTGTGTGTGTGTGTGTGTGTGTGTGTGTGTGTGTGTGTGTATGTGTGTATATATATATATATATATATATACACACATACATACATACATACATATATATATATATATATATATATATATATATATATATATATATATATATATATGTGCCATTAATGTACATAACACTTCCCCGCAGTAATACATGTGACATAATAGGTATAGACATCATCAGGGGTGAGATGTGGAAGGATCTAACAATGTTTATCAGTGCTCTATTTTCTAAGTAGAAGAAACTTTCAAAAATATTAAACTTGCAGTAACACTTACTATTACTTTATGTCGCATGTGTCTGGTCATGGAGAAATACCAAGCAAGTAAAAAGTATTTATGGTTTAATCTGTTCTTAATAGTTAAAGCCGTGCATTCTAAAGTGATGAAGCTTCAAGGGAAGTCCAATCCTGTTGTGACTCACTTTTCTGCACTGTGACATAAAATCAAAGTGGCTTCTAATGACAGATCTGTGTTACAAAATGCAAGGGTTGTCATGCGGGTCAGTGCGCCCCTACTCGCAACTCTTACCTCATAGCAAGCATCTGCATCCAAGCACTTGTATACATTTTGCTGCATTTCTAACATATCTTGGAGCAGACCTTTCCAATGGCTCTCACTGACTGGAGGTTGTCTACAGAGAAAGAAAATAAAAATGGAAAAAATTAAAAACGTATAAACTCTTCAACAAGGAGATAGAAGCAAAGAAAATGAATCGCTTATTCACATTCTATGGCTAAGGCCCCGCTGCACACGCCGGCGCGCCCGCCTTGCGTACCTCCGCGATCTGTAGGGAGCCGTTTTTAGGCGTGGGGGCGTGGCCAAAACGGGGCGGGTGGGCGCGGCCATGACTAGAGAGGGGCCATGATGCACATTTTTTGATCTGTGTGTGTCCATGTGTGTGTGTGTCCAGCATTGAGGGCTGAGCATGGTAGAGGAAGGATTCACCCCCCTGCCGGCGATCTCCCCTCTTCATTGGCTCCCTGCCACACCACGTGACGCGTCGCCGCACCGGATCGCAATCCTATTGTAGCCCTGCTGGCTGATGCGTCACAGTGCGCAGTGAGCCGGGGAGTGAGGCGCCACTGGACACAGCTAGGCAGGAGGTAAGGGGCTGGTGAGAGGCGCGCACGTCCCGCTGCAGCGGGGACCTAGCCTAAGGCCTGGGACATCGTAGTGTGAGCAAGGCTGAGCCGTGCTGAGCCGCGCTCACACTTGGCACTGAGCCCCTGCAGCCGCAATGAGAGCGGCTTTAGCAGGGGCTCGCGCACACGTCCGCACGCTTGGGGAAGCGTGTCTCAAGAAGTTTTCAAATTTGGCGCTCGCCGGAGCGCAGGGCCGGTCATTGGGCGAACCAGCTCCGTGATGTCACTGGCCCGCCCCCAGACCCTCCCCCGACACGCCCACGGACGGCGCGCTGTGTAAGGCCGCCTCAGCGCGCCTCCGCACTGATAAAATGACTATGTCCCAGGCCTAAGAGAGAACATCTAAGATCTGTTGACCATAATGCCTTTCCTACAACATAATAACTTTCCCATCTCTTCAAAAATCAGAGCCACTTAGGGACAGCTAAAGTTGCAACCTCCACGTAGCAAGAAAACTATTTTTTGTAACCAAGTCTAATTGCTAAACAAGTCTAGCCGAGCTATGCTATTATCAAGCTCTGGCTTCATTTCTTTCATTTAATTTTTTTCCAATTAATTACAAAATTGTATTTTTTAGGGGTCTCTGAGCAGGTCAATGTTTGCCAACCAAGTGTTTTGTTTGCTTTTATCCCACCCTGCCCACATCAAAGAGCAAATAATGATAAAGGGAGAGGATAAGAGGGGACACTGGCCGTGTGGGCACAAACACAGTGACAGCAGCTAAAAGAAATTAAGCATCCACCAAGTCTCAGCTCATCATGTTTACAGACTAACTTAAACATTTGGCGTTGAATTAAGGTTGAAAAAAAAAAAAAAGTTGCCCAGGCATATACAGTACAGGTCACTGGCATTGGTTCAGTTTGTGCATAGGAGAGGAGAGAGAGTACTTAGATCTGCTTAAATGCATTTGAAACACCACAGTCCCAATCATTAGATAACAATCCTATAACAAACAAGGAATAAGAAGAGCAAGAACACTAAATACATGTACACTAAAGGGTTGTGATGGGTAAGACCCAAATGAACTGGAAGATGAAGAAAAAAAACAGACTGCACTACATGACAATGTATTGTTGTAAATGGGGGAAAAGGGATATAAGTGCAACAAAAGATCGTGGTTTGCTGCCCGTTTAAGTCTTTGTGTATCGCTTTGTTTAAAAAATAGCCAGAGAAGACTAGTGTGACCTGAAACCCTTCTATTGGTAGTTATGATACGAAATATAGCAAAGCTCTGGTAATTTGTAAAGTACCGACCATTAAACATATCAATTATAAATCAAATAGCAAACATCTGACTACAATCCCTCAGCCATGTACTACCCTGTGCTTCCAACATCTTTCATGTGACACCAATGAGTTTAGGATCACTGCACCTCATCACCACACTTCAGATCTGTGCACTTTCTTTTATTGCATTGGAGTAAAGCACATGGACAGTGTCCAAGGTCAAAGAATGACACCTATCTCAGGATCACCGTAAATCCCAGTGGCACCGCAGCCTTAAATGTGCAATCACACGTCGTTGAAGTCAACACCAACATTTCTAATACAACGTACTTAACTTTATTTCTGTATTGTGATGCACAAAAGAAAGGCGCATTTAATAAACAATTAGTCAAAAATTAAAGCGCAGATTTATACTGTTGATTAGATACAGGATCAGGCACAAACCTGGTTTTCTTTTGAACAACTGCACCAAATCTTGCAAACTTAATTAACGCATTGCTCTTTTGACTGTCAGTCAAGAGAAATACTGAAACAATAGAGAACTGATAGATAAGGGATTTCCTATACCTTTGGTCAGTATTATGAAAACACCATGTACCATTTATGGTTTCATTTTTCCAGCTAAAACAAAATTCTTCCCAACAATAATCTGTTTTTATCTCCATGTCAGCCTACAAGCGAACCTTTAAACACTTGTCAAAGACCAGATCATGGTAAACAAAGGAAAGATAGGGACATTTTTGTTGATACAAATGAAATAATGGCTAGATTTGAACAGGTAATTACAGCACCCAATCAATAGTCTAATCTACAAGAATGATATCCCATAAAGGAATAGCAGCAGTTCTTTCTGCTGCATTTACACAAGGTCGAAAAAAGACAAATGGCTTCCCAGTGCTTTTAATCACAAATGTACAACCAAGATAATAAATAATGAAGCTGAATTCTAGGCCCAAGATAGTCTACAAAGGACTGCACTTTTGTTTGAAGGTTTGCAGTAATATTGTTGTTTGATGAAAATCAAGTTGCATCACGTGGACAGTGGACAATGTGGGCCAACACTCCATTTAATGCCCGGTACATGTATATCGTCTGCAATGCTCACCATCAGTAAGGAATAGAAAACACACGTTCATGTTGCATGAACATGAAATGAAATCCAAATGAATGTTTACGTTGCTGATGTTTGCTTGAATGTTTAAGCAGCACCTGCACCTTACCCTGTCTTCACTCTTACATCTTTCAAAAACTTGACTTATTCTGTGAACCAATACAGTCATGATTAAGGGCCATGTGAGGCATTTGTAATCCGCATCACTGGAGTCCCCCATAATTATTTTTAAATTGTTTCTCTCTCTGGAAGTGTTTGTTTGGCTGCGGGAAGTAGGGGCCTCAAGAGCATAGACATGCTCATTATAACTAATTCCATTACGGTCATTTCCATGGAAGTAGCTTGTGCACGATATGCTACTTTAACAGTACACACAAAAAAATAAATTACATTATTTCTTGCTCAGAACTGGAACATTGCTTTTAATTGCACTTGTGTCAGATTCTCACACGCTCAACACGGTTTTCTGAAGGCATTACACATGAAGGGAAACATGTTCTTCAGCTAGAAGGACAGAATGTGACACACATTGCGGTTCCCTTACTTGCGTCCTGTGTGCCTGGTCAGTCGGACCATCAGCTTGCTGGCCTCTTCAGCACTGGCCTGCGTCTCCTTCACAAACGCAATTGGTTTCTGAAGTCCATGTTTCTCCAAGATCTCCGACACACTGACAAGAAAATTATGGCAGAATAGCCATCAATACAAAGATCTTAAAGTACCTGCACAAATTATGCTCTTAAAATATAAACATTATAAATATATACACACAGAGCATATATAGAAAAAGCGATATACGTGTGTGTGTGCGTGTTTATACAGCCGGTCCTCGCTTATCCCACGGAATGTGTCCTGCAAACCGCCGTCGGATAACAGACCGTCGGATTGTGCGTCCATGTTAATCCGCGGGGGTGAGTGTCGGATAAGCGTTTCCGACGTCGGATAATGCGTCCAGCGGACCGCATTATGCGGCGTCGAATAAGGCCTTTGATGAAAAGCGGGCCGTCGGATACGTGTGTGTGCGCGTGCGTGTATATATATATATATATATATATATATACACAGTGGTCGACAAATCACCAAAAAATCTACTCGCCACACAAAAAAATCTACTCGCCACCTAGTACCACACGTGTGCTGCTTGGGCCAATAGTAGCTCACCACGATGTTAAATCCACTCGCCCGGGATGAGCAAATGTATAGGTTTGTCGAACACTGTATATATATACGTGATAATTAAATAAAGTTGATGATATATATATATATACAGTATATATCATCAACTTTATTTCATTATCACGTATTGAACTCTGAAATGATCATATAGATTTGTATTTGATTTAGAATCTTAGTGCAACAATATTTTTGCGAGGCTTATTCACATAACAACATATCCCAGAGCGGTTAGAAACCTGTCCCTGATTGTTCGTGCAAAATGTAAGCCTGACCTGCAAAATGGGCTCCATTCTGTACGTCCTGTCATTTCCCAATATCATTTCAATCAAAAATCGACTATTTTACAGAACCAGAATTAAAATACCAACTATCAAAGGGTCCCAGTGTAATGGTGGGACACAGGGCAGGGCCTGGACTTGCAGAAGCAGGGAATCCGCTGTACCGCTGATCGCTGAAGCAGTGTGGGGCTGGGGTGAGAGGAAAGCAATGAAATGCAGGATTTCAAACTCGGAAGAGTTTAATATGCAGGTCCAATGTCAGTGCAAACTTTACATGCGTTTGCTCTTTTAATCCGTCAAAGCTAAGACAATGCACCCATCACACATCTGAATACAATGATGTACAACTATCTTTTAATATAATATAAAACATGACAAATGTGCAGTCCCTGGCGTGGCTGCTCAAACTCTCATCACACATCTCTTTGCACCAGGTAAAGCTCTCCTCGGGCCTTGCCACAGTTTATGAAACAGGGATATTTATGATTTGATACATCGATACCTGTCAGAGTTTATCACTAAATCAAAAGCAGCAGTCCTGGAATATTTCTGTTGCAAATAACCAGCCACCAGCTACAATAAACGGAGTCATAATGCCCATTTCTTTCTCATTTATAGTTTATATTTAAGTTTCAAGGCATAAACAAATTATTAGTAAAACTTTCTTTGCTTCTTTTACCTTTATGTTAAGGATTAGTCCTCAAGAAAACGATATTGTGCTCAGTATGTAATAACTTACATTGACATAAAGGAAAAATTATACAGGAATATTGTCATATATCACATTTCAAGACATGTTGGATCTTTTCTAAGACATTATATATTCAGCAATATATTCAGCACATTTGTTCCACAACAAAAATGCAGCTGACGTTTAACAACAAAATATTGCTGTGAAAAGTGTTGTACTGTATGCAGTGCCATGAATAACAATAAGAAACCTATATTTGCTATATGACAGAGTATATTAAAAGAAAAGGATTAAAAACTCTGGTCTTTACATAGAGCGGTTTCTTTTTTACAAGTGATGACTATAGTTTGCTTTATAGGTTAACTTATGATTGTGTTACCTTTTAGTGAACCAACATGAAAATCCATCAGACATGCTTTTGAACCAGTACCTACTTATTATTTACAGTATTTATAAAATATTTTACCAGGAAGCAATACATTGAGAGTTACCTCTCGTTTTCAAATATGTCCTGGGCATAGAGTTAAATGACAAATGATACATGGTTACAAATACAGTTACATAAGTGAACAGGGTATACATTATATACAAGATATTGCATGCACAGTTAAGATACTACAGTATATATTATGCGCGTATGTATAAATATTGTTCACATTACCAACCTTAGCCTATGCTTGTTTATGTAAGCACTGATATTGTCTACATTATATCTCACATGAAAGGATTACCATCTGTTTGAAATAATGCCTAACGTTCAAAGATTATTTCAAACCAGGCGATAGATAGGATAGATAGGATAGATGAAATGTTCTGCCTGAATTTTGCTGTCACAAAAACTTATGTCAGATAATTGCCTCTCAAACTTCTCATGTTTGTTGTAGGAAGTCAATATTCTTTTCGCCTGGTCCATTCACTGAAATATCTCACATTCTAACTTCTGTTCCATATTATGCATGCTTTTTATGAGGACTAAGGGTAACATCAAAATGACTTTCCTCAGCCATTCCACGAATGGCAACACCTTTTAGGCTTCCAACTTTGGTTCGCTCTCTAAAATATGAAATATTTAACAAATGTAAATTATGTATACCTTTATTTATATTCTCCTTTTCCTATTGTTACTTTAATGTCTGACGCACTTCTTCCCATTGTGTTATGTTATTATGTCACGCGTATTACTGCTGTGAATCGCTATCTACATGGATGGCGCTATACAAATAGATACACATATTGCGTCCACGGTGTACTCAGTGCTTGTAAGTATTGCAAGTATATTGTTTCATTATCACAAATCTTTACATTGTGGAAGAACTTCTTTTGCGGTAAGCATCAATTTCTGCCCATCTGTTAAATACTGTAAATCCCAAAATTGTGACAGAGGTGGAAAAATGTAAAACACTAGACTAAAAGTTGATGAATTTATGGAAGAAGATACAAGACAACGCGTTTTTTGAATTTTTAATCATTACCTTTTATACAGCAGGGTTCAGGGCCGCCAAAAGAAATCGTGGGGCCCAGGATAAACATTTTAGGCATGGCCCCCCCCCCCCCGTGTCACGGTATTGCGAGCCGACCCCCCCATTTCACACCTCACGAGACCCCTCTCTTCTTCCCCCCTCTTCCCATGTATTTCTCTCCATTCCGTCTCACCCCCTCTCACTCTCCCGCCTTGCATGTATTTCTCTCCCCTGCGTCTCACTCATACTCCCTCTTTCCTCATTCACCTCCTCTCCCTCCGTCAAGTACCCCACGCTCACACATTCCCTCCCCCCTCGCACAATTCCCTCACACAAGATATATACCAAAAAACTTCCCACCCCCAAAAACATACAAAAAAATCCTCCCCCCAAATATATACAACCCCCCAAATACATACAAAAAAAAAAACACCTACCCAATACATATAAAAAACAATACATATAAACCCCCATACATACATATATAAATACACACACACACACACACATACACAAAAAAGAAAGAGAAGCGCGTGCCCCATAGTGTGACACTGTAAAATGATTAATGCCAAAATATAAAAATTGAAAGGTAGCACACTCACAAACGGAGCTAGAACATAAACGTGTTAGAGAGGGAATATCTCTAGTTGTTACTCATCTGTAGAGAGTCCGCAAATTAGGTATTTCAGTGAATGGACCAGGTGAAAAGAATATTGACTTCCTAAAACAAACATGAGAAGTTTGAGAGGCAATTAGCTGCCATAAGCTTTTGTGACAGTAAAATTCAGGCAGAACATTTCACTGACCTCTATCTATCTATCTCTCTCTGTTGCCTGGTTTGAAATAATCTTTGAACATTAGGCATCACCTCCTCCTGCTCTTCTCTGGTAGGGCGGACTGTCTCCTCTCCCCGCTCTCCTCCTCCAGCATAGACCGCATCTTCCAGCGGGAACCGCCCGTCGCGATCTCCATAGCTATGGCGACGGAGCTGCCTTGTGGCTTACACCACCCTCACATTGCTGTAGCCCGTGTCCCGCGCAGGGCACGTGCTACGGAGGTGTGCATGGCTCTCACGGGTCAACGTCCTACAAGTATGCGCAGAACGCTTGGCTGGTAGCCATTTTTTTTTCAGACACTTTTTCTTTCCCACGACACGGGCCCCCTGACTCACCGGGCCCGGGACGCCAACCCCGGCAGACCCCCCCTGTTGGCGGCCCTGGCAGGGTTTAACCCTTTGAATGCCACAGACCCTCTGGCACAGTGCAGTCAGGTGTCTGCATGAAAAAGCAAACAGGAAAAAGTGTGCAAATTTCTACCTCTAATGTAAAATTAACCCATCCACCACCTTGGTGTAAAAAATTGAAAAATTACAACCTCTAAGTAGAACACAGGCGTCTGCAGCTATATTGACAGGGATGTGAACACCCCTATAACAACTGAAACACAAAGAAAACGAAAGCGCAGATGCACATAGTGAAGTATGTAAAGTATATATGTATATATTGTTAGGGTAAAATATCTGCGTACATCAAGTCAATTGGTTAACAGCATTTCATGTGCAATACATGAGTTACCAGACGTCGCACAGCCACCGCCAGACCTTAGGAGTTCTCCTTCACTGCCTCCAAGACGCACTGCCACGACACTTGGGGAAAAGACCTCCACTTTAGTCCTGTTAATACGTAGAAAACCTTTGCAGGTCAGGGCCGTCGGGAACCACCGCCTCCTCTGGCTTGCCGCCGAATAGGACACCCCCAGAAGTCGGAGCTTGTTGGTTAGCCGCCAGGTAAGTTTGTCACATGTCCCGTGTGGCTATCACGACTGGCCGCAAAGTAAGGATGGCCGTATAGAGTGATATTTGCGTCACTCCAGCAATGCCGAGTGTAACAGGTTTGCGAAAGAGTCCAATGCTGGATACAGCACACAGATAAATTTCGAGCATATAAATACCCTATGACCATAGCTATCAGCTATGGTCATAGGGTATTTTTATGCTCGAAATTTATTTTTAAACTAACCCTGATGAAGAAGCTAACGCTTCGAAACGCGTTGGATATATTATAAAGCTCTTAATTAACAACTAATATCACTATCTGTGTGCAGTATCCAGCATTGGACTCTTTCGCAAACCTGTTACACTCGGCATTGCTGGAGTGACGCAAATATCACTCTTTACGGCCATCCTTACTTTGCGGCCAGTCGTGATAGCCACACGGGACATGTGACAAACTTACCTGGCGGCTAACCAACAAGCTCCGACTTCTGGGGGTGTCCTATTCGGCGGCAAGCCAGAGGAGGCGGTGGTTCCCGATGGCCCTGACCTGCAAAGGTTTTCTACGTATTAACAGGACTAAAGTGGAGGTCTTTTCCCCAAGTGTCGTGGCAGTGCGTCTTGGAGGCAGTGAAGGAGAACTCCTGAGGTCTGGCGGTGGCTGTGCGACGTCTGGTAACTCATGTATTGCACATGAAATGCTGTTAACCAATTGACTTCATGTACGCAGATATTTTACCCTAACAATATATACATATATACTTTACATACTTCACTATGTGCGTCTGCGCTTTTGTTTTCTTTGTGTTTCAGGTGTCTGCATGAGTCATTTTGCGGAAAACGGAAGAGCTGACCCTCCTCCGTTTCCCC
>NC_134486.1:370216235-370233735 GCF_040206685.1 Ascaphus truei
TTCTCTCTTTCCCAAGGCGGACGAGGGATAGGGCACCATCCACCTACAGGAGAGAAGAGATGATATCTATAATGAAATAATACACCCCCCCCCCCCCCCACGCCTTATCATCCAGCTATTGCAAAAGTAAACTACGACTGCAAGGGAATTCAATTTAATTTATCTAGTGATTTGCCTATTCAGATAATCTCTTGTGTTTACCTTACTATAATTACACTATTGATGTTTGCTGGTGTAGATATGCAGAAAACTAGTATAAGTAGAGTACATGTGAAAGTAAGGGAAGGAAAATGCAGTGAAAGGAGAATATTGTTGTGCAAATGACTGAGCATTTTAATTTAATTTGAACAAAATGCATTGTAATGCACATATATTCTATATAATCACAATAAGGATCTTTCAATTAACAACATGCTAGACATTTGAATTTCCCACACAGAGCACCTCCTTGCATCGCTTACTGTCAGAGCCGTCGACAGGGAGGGGGAGCTGGGACGACTGTCCCGGGCCCAAATCCCACCTCTGATGGCTACCGGGCTAGAGCTGCAGCCTGGCCTTCACCCTAAGCCCCACTTCCTCATCCGCCTGGCGAGGCACCGGAGGCCTCCTCTCCCCCCTCACCCCAGATAAAATTATTGGAGGGAAGAAAGAGTGTGTGTATTGCGTGCAAGGCGGGGTGGGGGGGGGGAAGTCATTGAGTGAGAAAGGCGGGGGGGGGGGGGGGAAGTCATTGAGTGAGAAAGGCGGGTAGAGGGGGAGCAAGCGAGGGGGATCGAGACAGAGAGAGGGGGAGAAAGAGAGCGAGCAAGCGAGAGGGAGCGAGCGAGCAAGCGATAGGGGGCGAGCGAGCAAGCGATAGGGGGCGAGCGAGCAAGCGATAGGGGGCGAGCGAGAGAGAGGGGGAGTGAGCAAGAGAGGGGGAGCGAGCAAGTGAGCAAGAGAGAGGGGGAGCAACCAAGCAAAAGAGAGTGGGAGTGAGCGAGCAAGATGGAGAGGGGGTGGAAGAGGAAGTAAGGGGAGGGAGGGTGAGAGAGGGAGGGGAGAGAGAAAGAAATACATGAGGGCGATGGGGAGGATGATAAGGGGGAGTGTGATAAGGGGGAGTGTGATAAGGGGGAGTGTGAGACGTTGGAGAGAAATATAGGGGGTGAGAGTGGTGAGGTGGTTTGAAAAGGGTAACAACAGTAATCAGTAACTGCTGTAAATATTCTGTTCAATTTACCTGATTTCCTTTAAGGTCCCGGTTACAAATGAATGCCGAGAATAGTTTGTGTGGATGGTGTGCGACTCAAGTTGGTGTGGCGAGTTTTGTCCATTATTAAAGTAAAGTTTCATGATCAATGCTCAGGTGTGTTTCAAAAAAAAAAAAAAAAAAAAAAAAACAATATGGAAAATAGTACTTGTGGAAATACAGAAGTATGGTATGTGGTCAAAATCAAATTGAAACGAGGGCAAATAAGGTGTTACAGAGAGAGCAGAGAGAGTGGATAATTTTGTTCCAATACAGGGAAGATAAAAATGGATACAAAACATTCCAAGAGAGCAGTCACACAACTCGCATTATGAGAGAGGCAATCTGCCCAATGTAAAAAAATAAACATTCATAAGAGAGAACAGAAGAGTCTCTTTGGGGTTCTCTCAAACGCGATCAACAGCAATCAACAGCAATTTCAGATCAAAACCTACCTGTGTAATAATAATTAGTGAAGATGAAAGTCGTTTTTTTTTATAAATAGTTTTATATCAGAGATGGTAAATATGATAAAATAAATAGTTGTGCGCAATGTATATGTAGATCACAAGTCGTCAAAATCAGCTTACACCTTTCTTAAGACACCTGACAAATGCAGTGCCACACGCGTTTGGGAAGAACGTATGTAACTGTTAAAGCAGACAGGGCAAAATAAAAAAGTCAAATGTTTTAAATGTTTGTTTATTACTATGCCGCATTATTAAAATAAAAAACTAAGCTATATTCACTTTAATGCTGACGGGGGTAGAATTTTTTTTTTCTCTGAAATGCTTTGCAGGCCCCTCTGCACTATTGGGTTTAATACAGGGGTGGGCAACTTAAATCCTCAAGGGCCACCAAAAGGTCAGGTTTTCAGAATATTCCTGCTTCAGCACAGGTGGCTCAATCAGTGTCTCTTCAAAGTGTCTTCAAAGACTGAAGCAGGGGAGCGGGGGACGTATGACGTCACTGCGGATGCATGTTTGCTAGGAAAGCTCAGTGCACTCTGCTATTATAGAACACTATAACCCCGGATCGGCACCTTTTTGCGGACCACAGCAGCAGACGGGGGAAGCAGCGGAGATGCCCCTCAAGAAGGACGGGAAGCAAGAGACCCCGGAGCTTTCCCGTTTCAGCCGGGTACAGTCAGTGATGGCCGAAAGGAAAAAAAACAAAGATGGCGCCGATGCGAGCGCGCGGGAGCGAGCAGCGCCAGCCCCAGACCGTGAGACAGAGAGGCAGACTGCTGGCCCAGAGAGAGAGAGGCCCTAGAGAGACGAGCAACGCTGAGAAACTCAGCAAACCAGGATGCAGAAGGAAAAGACTCAGAGGTGAGAGCGGCTGCTGAGAGAGTCACTGCAGAGGGAGACACAGTGATTACAGTACAAAGCAGGATCATCTTCAGTCTGTGCTTACAGAAATGCAAGAGTGTTTTCAGTGACCTCTGGACAGAGCGGTAACAGAATTTAAGGCAGAAGTTTCTTCACTGCCTAAGAGAACCACGGAGCTGGAAAACAAAATGGATGTTGCCTTACAAAACCAGGTAAATACTGACGATGAGGTCCTGCATCTTAGTGACGAGATAAGATCACAATCTATCCAAAACGCTTCTGCCAGAATCACTCTACTCTTTCCCAAATCTGTCTCAGCGTCTCCCCTGCTGAAATACCTCCCCTGGCTTCCTATCAAATCCCGCACTCACTTTTCCTCCTCACTTCTAAAGCTTTACACTCTTCTGCCCCTCCTTATATCTCAGCCCTAATGTCTCTCTATGCACCATCCAGACTCTTGCCTTCTGCTCAAGGATGTCTTCTCTCTACCCCCTTTGTATCTAAAGCCCTATGCCACCTTAAGCCTTTCTCACTGACTGCCCCACACCTCTGGAACGCCCTTCCCCTCAATACCCGACTAGCACCCTCTCTATCACCTTTAAGAACCACCTTAAGACCCACTTGCTTAAAGAAGCATACGAGTAGCACTGTGGCTAATACTATACACGATACATAAAGCTTGGCCCCCTGCAGACGCACTTACCAGAAAGCCCTCCTACTGTCTCTGTACGTTATTCCTACCTACCAATGAGATTGTAAGCTCTTCGGAGCAGGGACTCCGTTTCCGAAACGTTACTTTTATGTCTGAAGGACTCATTCCCATGATTTGTTATTTGTATTATTTTTATTTATGATTGTCACGTGTATTACTACTGTGAACCGCTATGTACATTAATGCCACTATATAAATAAAGACACACATACATACGAGCTATGTCAGATGGTATGGATGATTTTGAGAACAGGGAAAAAAGGCAGAATCTACGAATCCACCATATCCCTGAGTCAGTGTCTGGGGAAGCCTTGCAGCCATACTGTACCTTTAAAGGCTCTTTTTGTCAATTGGTCCCCAACTACAAGACAACGAACTTATGATGGACAGAGCTCACAGAGCGTTGGGACCGATATTTGACGATCATAAAAGAAGCAGAGACGTGGTTCTAAGGCTCCATCAATATGCGACCAAGGAAGAGATTATAAAGGTTTGCCGAAATAGAGGCTCAATTGAATTTGAAAATGACGATCCAGATTTTCCAGGATCTGTCCCAGCTGACAATAGGTCGACGAAGAGGACTGCGGCCAGTGACAGCGATACTTCAAGAAAAGGGGGATTCGGTATCGTTGGCCTTCCTGTTCCGTCTTATAGTTAATCACGAGGGCGAACAGATCTCGCTTCGCTATCCTGAGGAATCTGCTCTTTTCCCATCATCTTTAAATCTGGCCCCCAAGAATAGATCGGATCGGCAACGAAGATCTCGCGGTGAGAACGCAGAGGATAAACGATCGATCGAGGGGGTGATGGTCCTGAGATGTGTAAAGACCGTCTGTGTTTTTGGAGGGGTTCCCCTAAGTTGGGGTTCACGGCGGAATCCCTTGCCGATGGGTCGGCACCATGCGACGGCCAAAAGAAATCTATATTGGAACTGTAGCTTTGTTTCTCTTTTTCTACTTTCTCCCGGTTTCCTTTCATGGTTTTTATATTTTATTATAGGGACAGTTTTATCTGTGATCTTTAGTCTACTGCCCACTGCCTGAGTGCTGGTCTGTTGCAGATGATATGGGGATGCAGCTGGTAATAAGCGGATTGGGGGCTCGGGTGGTGGGGGGCGAGTAGGCCTCGGTCCAAAGACTATGGAGTTTTTGGTGGGTTGGGCACCACACTGATTCCCAGGTTACAGACAAAGAACGATAAGCTTTATTGAAGGACAAGAGCAATTCCTACCCGAAATTAATCAGATTGTCTACACCAATAGTCTTACAGATGCAGCGGCCGTTATTCGAACAAATCACAGCGCCGTTTTCATGTGCGTTGCTGTATTCCACACGGCATTAACGCTGCCAATCGCCCCAGGCACACGTATTTATCGCGGTTGCTTTGTTTGAATTTCATGGATTGTGTGTAATTAAATGCAATGAAATAAATGAATTGTAATGTGTACAGTACTGTGCTACTGTGTCAATTTAAGGTGTTTAAAAGCCAGAACACTAAAAATGCAATTTTCTGCACTCGCGTCTAAAGGCGGTACAGTTGGAAGAAATTGCACTCTATCACATGGATTTCCGAGGTATACACCGCGTGAAGTGTTTCAATAACGGTCGCTGCATCTGTACCATAGTAGGAAAAGGTATATATGTTTATGTGTTCCACAATGGGTAGGAACTGTTGTATTTGTTAAGCTTCTATATTCTGACCAAGCTATGGTGCATTTGCAATCAGGTCGTCGAGAGTAGAAGGGGGTGGGGTGTTTGGAGTAGGGCCATATGCCCGCCAGGCCAGTCCATGTAGGTTCTGGCCGCAAAATTGGGATGAGTGGCTGGTTACACTCATCTAACTTTATAATTTAGTTTTCGTTTTTGTTGTTGTTGGTGTTGGTTTTGTTCTTTCCCAAGTTCCCAAATTAGGAAAGTTCCTTCACTTTTCTTCTTTTCCCCATTTGTTCACCACAACCATTAAGGTTTTTCAAGCACAACTTTCACATCAGAGAGAGAGAGATATGACACGGGGAATGGCTAGTCAAGTGCCGCTGAAATTAGTGACCCAGAATGTTAAGGGGCTGAAGTAGATACTGTTTTTCTGCAAGAGACGCACTTCGACACAGAGGAACCCCTAAACACTTTTAGCGGGATATACCCTGTAGCATTTTATTCGTCTTTTACTTGTAAGAAATGGGGCGTTGCGATTTTGATAAAACAGGACATCCCGTTCCAGACATTGGAGGTTAAGAGAGACCAAGGAGGGAGGTCACTTGTGGTCCATGGTCTTCTCTCCGGCTTACATATTACACTATTGAATATATACGTGCCTAACGAGGGACAAATTGATTTTCTAAGGGAAACATGGGAGTCTATGGGGGATAACCGAGAACAGTTACTTATTTTGGGAGGCGATTTTAATATGGTTCCAGACCCGGATGTGGATAAGTCCACATATGCAGGGCATGCACACTCTGCAAGGACATACAGTGTAGCAAAGACATTTAGATTTCTAATCGAAGTATTTGGTCTGTTGGATGCCTGGCGTTGCTCACATAAAGGGCAGAGAGACTATTCCTTTTGCTTGCCCCCACACGATTCGTACTTCAGAATTGATAATATATTTGTAACCCCAAATAATTCTGAAAGTATTGGTTCACTCAGATATAGGGCCCCTGACGTGGTAGGACCACGCTCCGGTGGCAATCATGTTTGACCCACCATTTGCTAAGACTCATTCATTTCATTGTAGGATGAACGATTCATTACTAAATTACCCAGAGATTAGTACATAAATTGTAGACTCACTAAAAAAAATTCTTTTTGGACCAATAATGGGTCTGTAGAATCAACAGCAATGTTATGGGAGGCACATAAGGCCACGATTAGAGGACAGCTCATTTCAATAGCATCATACAGAAAGAGAATAAAAATGGAAAAACAAGGATATTTAACGAAAAAAATTATAAAGTTGGAAAGCTCACATAAAAAAAAACCCCTAGAGGAAAATTTATAAAAAAAAATCGTCAGGCAAGGGAGGAACTCAAGATGTTACAATTGGAGGATGTAGAGAAGGCAGACTTATTATGACGAGGGAGATAAGGTGGATCGCTTATTGGTAAACAAAGTTAGAGGAATCAGGTCGAGGGCCTCTGTTCCTGCTATTAGGACAAAAGGTGGTGGAGTGACCTACAACCCCTTAAGGATTGCAGAGGAATTTGCTACATTTTATACAGAACTTTATGATCTACTGTAGATAACATACAGTGGCGGACAACTTTAATCTAAAGCGGCTGCCTCCGCGGTTTAAAAATAGCCACGGCGCGTGGGTATCTTCGGCTCTTTTCGGCTGGTTTTCCCGCGCCTTGGGCACTTTCAATAATAAGCGCCATTAGCGCTTATCTATGTAAGCGGCCGCCGCGCGGGAAACTCTGATTCAAATCAGAGCAAAGCCCCGCGGTTGGCCCACATTTAACCCGGGAAACTTTAGAATAAAGCTGGCCGGGACAGTAACCCCGAATGCTAAAATCCCGGATTTGGCCCAGATTGAGTATTATTTGAGAGATTGTACCCTCCCAAAATGGATGGAGGAAGATCATAATATTTTGACCGCAAAAATAACTCAGGTAGAGATGGGGAGGACGATCAGCTGTTTGAAACCATTAAAGGCACCGGGCCCAGGTGGTTTTTCAAATTTGTACAACAAAAAATGTATAGGAATTCTAGGGACTTATCTATTGGATGTATTTCATAATTTTCTCAGCGGAAAACAAATCCCCCCACAGATGGTGAAGGCCAATATAATGGCGATCCCTAAAGAGGGAAAGGACCCTTTATGTTGTGGTAGCTACAGGCCAATCTCACTGCTTAATACGGATCTGAAAATTTATAGTGAAATTTTGGCCGACAGGTTGAATCCAATACTTCCTAGACTAATTCACTATGATCAGGTGGGAAATGGGAGCGAATGCCAGGCGTCGAATAATACAAGAAGAATTAATAACGTTATTGACCAGACACACAGGTCTGAACTGAAAGCTATGTTGCTGAGCCTAGATGCGGAGAAGGCGTTTGATAGGATAAGGTGGGACATTCTGGATAAAGAGGCATTTGGATTTTCCGTGACTTTTTTACAAGGGGTTCGTGCCCTCTATCAGTCACCGACTGCCTCCCTGAAGATTCCAGGTGGGGAGGGAATCTGATAACAATCAAGAATAGGACTAGGCAGGGGTGCCCTTTTTCTCCCCTTCTTTTCGCTCTGACAATCAAACCCCTCGCGGCCACTATCAGAGCTTCCCCAATCATACAAGGGATTAAAATAAAAAAGATGAGTGCTATAAAATATCGCTGTTTGCACATGATATTCTTACTATATCTAACCCATTAACATCTCTTAAGAATCTGCAATCCACCCTTCAGGGGTTTGGTGAGCTGCCTGGGTACAAAGTCAACCTGGGAAAATCGGAAGCTCTAAATTAGATGCTAAATGAAAAGGAGGTCAAGGTGCTTAAATGGCACTGACTATAAATGGAAAAGACCCATTTGAAATATCTGGGGATTTACCTTACCAGAAACTATAACTTATTATATAAATACAATTACCCTGACCTTTTCTCAAAGATAAAAAAAATCAACAAGCCTGGGATTCTCATTTTATTTCCTTGATAGGACGTATAACTGCAGTCAAGATGAATATCCTCCCTAGACTTCTGTATTATTTTCAGACATTACCAATATCTGTTCCGCATTCAAATATAAAAGAAATTCAGAATCGAATTATGCAGTTTATTTGGAAACACAAACAACCGAGAATAGCCAGGTCAATTATGTTGGACGCCAAGGAAGGAGGGGGTATGGCAGTTCCAAATATTCCAAAATATTATATAGCCTCTGTGACATAGTCCAAAGATGTTAGGCAGCTTTCTGCCCCATTTTAGAGCAGAAAGTGCAGGAATAGTTACAAATGATCCGTTCCACAGCTTCCCATTAACTCAGGCAGCTGGATGGAAAATCCAGACCACAGATTACCATGGCTCTAGTTCTCCCTCACCTGCTCTTCTAATCACATGCACAGGTATTTAGAGCAGAGAGGTTTTGCATTTCTCTCTCTCTCTCCTTGGAGCCTGGGGGCTGGGGGTGTCGCTGCTCCCCTGCATCCAGTATCGGGGTTGACGGCCCCTCCACGTATCACAGTACCAGAGGATTTGCCTGGACTCCACGAACAGATAAGACAAAACAAATGGTTACTGCTGTTGCTAAAAGACTGTACTGTATCTTGTGACCCTAAATGAGAGAGCATTGTTTTAAGCTGGGGAACCAGTTTAGTTGGCCAGCAGCTGTTAGAGAGACTGATTCTGATGTGTAGTTAGATCCCTGAAAGGGATAGGATTTTGCTTATATGATTTTGGTTTTATTTCTTGAAATAACAGTGTGGGAAATATGGTAACACTGAAATATGTGAACTGCTGAATGAAAGTATCTGAGTACCTCTAACCTTCACATGTTAAAGCTGCAGTACCTTACTTGGATGAAAATAAAGCAGGCAGAAGCCTGAGTTAAGCAGCATAATACTTTGCATGATCCTGTTTGTTGTATAATTAACCCTAGAAGACTGTGTCGGAAAGAACCCAGACAGACGTCAGCACTACAAAATAGGGGCGTTTGTCACACCTCCCATATGAAACAAATGGTTTATTGGTATTCTCCAAGAGGAGTCTATGCCTGTATAGATCTGGAGCGCTCACTTAAAACCCAGGTTGGGCTGTCTTTATTATGGTCAGGCTCTGGGAGACAGCCTGAGCAGGCAGTAATTGGATTTACTTTGAAAATTTGGCAATGATAAAAAAAGAAGTATAAGGTCATTTCGACCCCTTCTAGGCTTGCGCCCCTGTTCGGCAATCCAGGGTTTACCCCAAGTTTTCAGGGTCAAGGCTTTGAAATTTGGAAACAGAGAGGAATTCTAGAAGTGGGAGATTTGCTAGAAAAAGACAAGCTAATGTTGTTTGAGGAACTGATGAGAAAGTATGGTCTACCCCAAATTGAGCTGTTTAGGTATATACTGTACAGGATCGATACTTAGATTGTCAGTGCTTTTATGATGAGGAATTTCCTAGATATACACGATTTGAAGATTTATGTAAAACAAAAAAATATCAAAGAGGTCTGATATCTTTGTACCAGGGTCTAACATCAAAAAAGGTTACCCCCGCCCATAAATATATGGACCAATGGGCTCTGGATTTCAAGACTGAAATAACGAGAGGGTTGGAAATATATATGGGAGAATGCGGGTAAAACCTCTATATGTACGGTAACAAAAGAGAATATATATAAAATGTTGCTACATTGGTATTACACCCCCAAAAGATTAAAGCAGATGTTCCCGGGAACTTCTGATAGATGTTGGAGGGGATGTGGACAGATATGATAGGAGATTTGGCACATATCTGGTGGTATTGTCCAGTAATGCAGACATACTAGAGGGCAGTTCTGAAACTAATAAAAGATGTGACGGACATCAAGATTACACTAGATCAGATTCTAATTATTCTGTCAAAACCTATGGAAGATGTGAATCACCATACACTAAAACTGATTCTGCATATTCTTTTTTTTTTTTTAAACATTTTTATTAGGAAACAGGCAAGTTTACAGGCAAATTTCACATCACAGTATCCTAATACACTTTGATTTTCAAATTTTCCATACTGGAGGGGGGGGGGGGGGAGTGTACCGCCAAGAGATGCGCGACCTCTGGGTCACCGGGTGACCAGGGGAGCGAGAGGTCTGAAAAAGAGAGGGGGGGGGGATAAGAGGGGAGGGAAGGGTGGGTATGGGGATGGGGGGAGGGGGGGGGCGTCCTTCAGGGTGTGGCCTGGGTGGTCATAGTTTCTCCTATCGGGTTCTCTCGGGAGTCAGTGAGTCTCCCAGGGTTCCCAGATTTTGTAATGACTTGTAGTCTTGCGTTTGAGAAACGCCGTCAGACGTTCCATAAGCATTACGTCATCTATTCTTCTCTTAACCGCCTGGATAGAGGGGGGAAAGATCTTTTTCCAAGAGAATGCCACAGAGCACCTAGCCGCGGTAAGGATGGAGGAGATTCATTTTCCTACTGGGCGGTCAATTTCCTCAATTGGCCTGCCCAGGAGGAAGGTCAGTGGATCTGGGGCTAATGTGAGGCTAGTTACCTCTCGGATTAAAGTTTGGATAGAAAGCCAAAATTTTTGGATTTTTGGGCATGACCACCAAATGTGGGCCATGTCTCCTCTCTGTCCACAGTCTCTCCAACATAGATCTGAGGCCAGGGGGTAGATTTGCTTCAATCTAACTGGGGTAAGATACCAGTGGAACATGATTTTGTAGATATTCTCTTTTGTTGTGGTACAGATGGAAGTTCCTGAAGCAGCGTCCCATATATCCTCCCAGTCTTCTCTATCTATGTCTATACTCCGCCGCCCACTTGGACATGTAGTCGTGAGTGGAGGGGCCTGCTGTTCTCTCCATCCCAGCGTATATATTAGAGATCAAAGCCGTTTGATGTGTACTAGTTCGGCAGAGTCTCTCAAAGTTGGTGAGGGCAGGATACTCAAATTTTGGGGACAGTTTTTGAAGAAAATGTCTAATTTGGAGATACTTAAATGGGCTCAATTCTGGGGCTTCGTATTTTGTTCGTAATTCTTGGAAGTTCAGCAGCCTTTCATCGCTCAGTAGGTCGGCGACCACCCTGATCCCTTTCAGGCGGAAATAGTCGAACTGCTTTGGTTCACATCCTGGGGGGAAGTGGGGGTTGTTGTGGATCGGAGTAAGCAGCGAGCCTGGGGTAGTTAGTTTAAACTTTGATCTGCATTTCCGCCAGACTTCCCAGGTGTGTTTGGTGGGACCAAGGTCGAACCTACGGGGTGATTTATCCCCCTTGTCTATGCACCAAAGGAGGGCCTGCAGAGAAGGCGTTTTAACGTAGTGGGATTCAATATCTCGCCAGCAATAGAGACCCGGATCTGCGTTCCACACTACGGCCTGCCTCAACTGGGCCGCTAAATAGTACTTTGTAATATCTGGGACACCCATCCCCCCTCTTCCTCTTGACGTCAGAAGGACCGATCTGGCCACCCTGGGCCTTTTGCCCTTCCAGATGAATTTGAACATTTTATTCTGGATGTTCTTAAGTTCAGGGCTGGGAACATGGATCAGGAGTGTCTGGAAATAGTATAGCAATCTGGGGAGTATATTCATTTTTACCGAGATCATCCTTCCGATCCATGAGATCTGGTAGTCTTCCCATTTGTCCAGATCTTTTTTGATTTTCACGAATAGGGCCGGGTAATTATATTTATACAATGATTGGTAGTTGCCTGATACATTCACTCCCAGATATTTAATGTATGAGGAACTCCATCTATAGTTAAAGTTCAGTTTCAGTAAATTAACTTCCGATTCTGGCACATTTAAGTGTAGGGCTTCTGATTTGTCGTTATTAATTTTGTAGTCCGAGATTTTGCCGAACTCCACCAATTCTTTATGTAGGTTGGGAAGTGATGTTTGAGGGTGGATTAGGGACAGTATTATATCATCGGCAATATTCTAACGACAACTAGTTGCGCTGTGGCAGCGGCATGGAAAAACACACTCCCGCCCTCTAGAAGAAAGGTTATTAGAAGTGTAAATGGTGTCCAATTAATGGAGAAACTTAGCTCATTTATAAATCATACCACTAGGAAGTATGATAGGGTCTGGGATGTTGGATAGAGGTGCGGTCAAAGATGGAGAGAATGTATGGGAGTGCTGAGTGTAAAATATGGTGTTTATCAAATGTTGTATGACATGTAATGTGACCATTGTTTGTAAGAAATTATAAAATTGTTGTTCTCCTCCCCCCCCTCCCTTTTTCTTTTGGTATCCTTTCCTTTCCCATTTATGTTTGAAAATGTAATAAAAATATAAGTATAAAAAAAAAAAAAGACTGAAGCAGGGATATCTTGAAAATTTGCTGGTGGCCCTAGAACAGGCATGCGCGCCCCCTGTTTTGCATGGCGGTTACGGTGGCCACGCGCTGTCCCCAAAGGCATTTAAATGAAAAGCTAGGGGACAGCACAAGACCTCTGTAGCTTCTCCTACCTTGTCGTCGGCGATGCTTCACCATGGTAACCCAGCGGAAAACGACGCTGCGGGGTCCTGTGACGCGATGAGAATCTTTTTCTATTAAGCCATGAATGGGCAGCCCCAGTCCTCCAGGGCAGGGGTGTGCAAACTTTCCCCCCTGCACCCCCCTACCCATGAGGACGGGGGCTGCCCATTCCTGGTTTAATAGAAAACGGTTCTCGTCTTTGTATAGCAGAGGATAAAGACTTGGTGATAAGATAAAACAAAAATCGGTAAATTCTTACTTGTCTGGCATAGTTCTCAATCTCCTCTGCTCTGCTCCAATACCAGTTTTTCACTGTGTCGATCGACAGAAAATCGGTTCTGTACGCTAATAACTCGGGCTGTTCCTCATATAAAAATTCTGCTACGTGTGATGAACTTGGCTCTACCATTATCCTGAAAAACAACAGGCGATAAGAGAGTATTGAAAATTTTCAGAATGAATTGCTGCCTATTATAGTGTAGATTAAAACCACAATCTGTGTCATTTATTTAAGTGTCAAATCCCACTGTTTCAAACGTCTACAAAAAAGTGCCTGTCAGTTCCTACCAAACAATGGCCAGTGGGCCCACAGTCACATACTGCACCGACACACTTTATTCGAGCAAATACCCAGTATGTACCTGGCAGATACCTGGAATGCGCCGCTCCTCACCTCTGACAAGCCCCGTTGCGTTTGCCTTCCCAGCCTGGGTTCATGCCTGGCTGACGGGCGGCTGATCTGTTAAATGATAATGATTAGGATTTAATAGGCTGCAATGCTTCGCGTGTCTACCAGATGGCATAAATTCATGAATTGTAATGCAGTATATATATATATATACTGTGCAGTATTGCAGCCAGCGGGAATAAAATGCTTCAATCCCTGCCTGGAAAATACCTCAATGCACTCGGGCAGAAAACAGTCACAAACCTCAATACACCCGGGTATACCCGAATTCGTGGGACTAGCCGAGCTCGAATAAAGTGTGTCGCCAGTGTAACAAAGGAAGAGCTGGGATTCCTCGGTAAACAGTATTTCACCTGAATATACCCTGCTACTACTGCACATTGATGCCCTGACATCCAAAACCTATGCCAAACTATGTGTACTTTACAGGAACAAATCCTCCCTAAGTCTGCTGGTCAGAAAGCGTATTGCACAGCAGATGCTAATGCCAATTATCGACTATGGAGACATACTATATGGCTGGGCACCCCAAACCCACCTTGGCAAACTTGACACCCTCTACAATTCAATTTGTCGTTTCGTTCTCTAATGCAACTACAACACACATCACTGCGAAATGCTCAAAGAACTAGATTTGTCATCACTCGAGTCTAGGCGCAAAGTTCACCTTTCCTGTCTTGCCTTCAAATACTTTCTGGGTAAGCTACCTAGCTACCTGAACAAGCTCCTCACCCCTACCACATGCAGCACCTATCACCTGAGATCAGACTCCAAAAGACTGTTCATGGTCCCAAGGCTCAACAAAGTATCCGGCCGCTCCTCCTTCTCTTACCGTGCACCACAAAACTGGAACAACCTACCGGAGACTCTCGCATCCACCACCAGTTTAAGTTCTTTCAAAACTAAGGCTGTCTCACATTTTAATCTGGTCTGTAACTGTTACATAAGCCTATAATACACATCTTCTCTAACTGTGCATGCAATGTATTGTATATAATGTATACCCTGTTCATTTATGTAACTGTATTTGTAACCATGTATTATTTGTCATATTAACTATGTCCAGGACATACCTGAAAACGAGAGGTAACTCTCAATGTATTACTTCCTGGTAAAACATTTTATAAATAAATAAATAATAAAACTACTGTGCCAGGGGTGGCCAACTCCAGTTCTCAAGAGCCGCCAACAGGTCACGTTTTAAGGATATCCCTGCTTCAGCACAGGTGGCTGTGCTGAAGCAGGGATATACTTAAAACTTGACATATTGGTGGCCCTTGAAGACTGGAGTAGGCCACTCCTGTACTATGCACTTATGTCGAAGGATTTCCAAAACACCCTCCGTTCTACTGTGCAATGCATTTCAAGTACAAGACAATACATACAGGAAAATACATTCATTTGTTTTTCATTGGAAATCTCCCCAGACAATGGCCTGTAACAATAACATTTAAAACACAGAGAAGATTTGAGACAGCACATCCTAGTCTGGATCAAAGATTGAAACCTAAAATTGTACATGAATCCCTTCTTTGCTCGAGTGGCCGCACACCGCTACACTCAATCCAAACGGGTTAATATTGAGCTGCAATTTCAAAAATCAGAAAGGAAATAACACTGCAGTGCTTACACATGAAGCTTCTGGTATAAAATGTACACTATGATGAATCCCATAAGTCAAGCTAAGGCTCTAATTTAAGGTGCTTTGCCCTTGCAGTGCATGTTCTTTTGTCCTTGTAGGAAGCTACGGTGATGATAATTCTTATTCCAGGAGTGTTGCTTGATATTATCCACGTAGAAAGAACACAAGGCTGCCGGCCAAGTCCTCAAGGCCGTGTATGCATTAATGATTACAAAACACAGTATGGATTTTTAGTAGCTGCATTGTTCCTGAAGAAAATAGGATTCATTGCAGGTTGCAATACCTTGTATAGAATCAGGAGAAAACAGATATATATTTTTTTTGTATTGAACCAGGAAAAAACATACATATTGTGGCGGTGCCTAATACACTTTATAGCAAATGGGAAATAAAAATACAATCAAATGGGGGATTCTTTTTTTTTTTTAAAACTAAGATTTTGGGCCGCAAAAATATTAATGTCATTCCTATGACTACATGAAAAAACATAGGGCACAATATGCGTTATATTTTCTGTGGCAGTTTTAACCTAAAAAGAACAGATTTACACTGTTTAAACTGTACTAGTTGTTCTAAGGCTGCATCTGCAGAGTTATATTGGTGATGCATGCTGCACTTCATTTCCTTAAGCATCTTTGCCCACTAATAGAGCTGGAAACTCTGTTGGGTTAAATCGACTGCGATAGGAAGTCCCCGTTGACCATTAAGGCAACAACTCGGGTTTTTAATTTACCTCTCTCTGCTGTAAAGGGAAGAGCTCGACAATGCTGCATGTCTTATGCCCCATTCACGGCACTTATAATGGAGAGCTGCTGGAAATACATTTTGTGTTTCTGGAACAGCTGATCTGAAATGAGTTGGCCTTACTAGAGAAGTTTATGTCTTTGCAGCAGCCTTCATCACCATAGTGTACCTCATGCTCTTCCCCATCCTAGTTAGGTCTCTTTTGTTACTAAGCAGTGTTTTGAGCTGCGTGCTCTGAATCGGATAATAGTGACCTTGTCTTCCGTTCGGCCAGGGTCAGAGGTTCTGTAGCTTGGCAAAGGGAAGGGGTAAGAGGAGAAGGAAGGGTAAGGTGCAAAAGCAGTGACAGCCAATGAGACTGCTCAGACGGGTCTTCAGCAGAGACAGCCAATGAGACTGCTCAGACGGGTCTTCAGCAGTGACAGCCAATGAGACTGCTCAGACGGGTCTTCAACAGTGACAGCCAATGAGACTGCTCAGACGGGTCTTCAGCAGTGACAGCCAATGAGACTGCTCAGACGGGTCTTCAGCAGCGACAGCCAATGAGACTGCTCAGACGGGTATTCAGCAATGACAGACAATGATTAATATAATAGATCTGGTGCTCAAACAACCAATTGTCCCATGTAGTTGATAAACAATCAATGATACTTGAAAAATTCCTCCTTTTTAAATCTTGAAATCCAATACAGAGAACACGGAGAATGGTGCCTAGTGTCCCCGTGGGTTAGACACACAAAACCTGGCTAACACATTAATAAATCTCCTTATTTACGCACAATATGGCATATACGCAGAATAAGACAATGGGAAAAGAGTAACTCACTTTAGAGTCCTGTTGATTACTGAAGGAGGTCCTAGGATGTGCATCCGCTGTAGGAAAGTAGCAGGAACAAGAATAGAAAAACCAGAGCACTATCCAATGAAACAAAGATCCAGAGGGGGCTAGCCCAATGAGACCGCTGGTACGGGGCTTTAGCAGTGACAGGTAATGAGGCTGCTGGTACGGGGCATTAGAAGTGACAGGTAGAGGCAGGTGGGGCAGGACATCACCAAAGACAGCCAATGAGACTGTTGGAGCAAGGCTCAACAACGAAGACCAAAATTTCTCTTAAAACAATATAAATTGGGCCTTTGACTGCTATCCCCTAAACCAGGGGTGCGCAAACGTATTTTCATGCGCCCCCCTGTCTCCTCTCCCTCTGGCTCGCGCCCCCTCCTCCCGCAAGGCCTCGGCGTCAAATGCCATAGCTATGTGATGTCACATGGCCCCGCGGTTTCAAACCTCGACAGCCCACTATTACAGCTATTAGGCAACAGGATCTTACGGTTATTAAACATCAGCAACTTGATCCACCCTTTCACTTAAACCCATCCAGGATTATTTTAAATGTGTGTGTTATGTCCGATTTTTCTGTGCATATTTATGTAGCCCTGTTTCCCCCACCCCTAAGTGAGATCGGAGGGGTGGCTGTAAATAGCTACTGGTGCTGCCCTTTTACCTGTTTGGCTCGCAGGAGCCTAAGCCTCCGCCTCTGGGAGCCTGGGGTGAATTACTCTTACCACTTACTAATATTTGGTGCAGCGCCTCCACCTGTGTGGGATCCCAGCAGAGTGGGAGCAGCCCCTCACAGGACACTCTTACAATGAACACATACACAGAATAAAATAGAAAAAGGGCTTTATTGGAACATCTCTCTTAACACTCTATCAACTCTATGACTCTATAATATCTTATCACTCTACCCACTACAGACACAACTACCCACACACCTCGCAGGGCTGTAACCCCACACCCAGTGTCCATGAGAGTTCCAATCCCACAATACCCCAAGTGTATAACTGCACGGTCCACTAAGATGAAAATGTTATAGTTGGTGCACTTGTAGGATTATACCTGCCAGGTGTGTCCACACCCTGGATGATGAGACTTGAAAAAGGATCCGCTGATCCCGTGATTAATTCGCTTCCGCGTGGGGTAGTGTCCAGCCAGACGATCCCACCATGAAGACAGTCTCTTTCCTGAAGATGTCTGGTCCCAGACCAA
>NC_134486.1:370236235-370373735 GCF_040206685.1 Ascaphus truei
AGCAGGGGGTCCCAAGAGCGCAACTTTGAGTAGTCCCGCTCCAGAGACCCCCTGCTTCCATCCTATAAATAAAAGACAGAAAGCAAGAAAGGCAACCCGGGGTGCTGCATTAAGGAGATCCATAACGCTCTTTGGCATTGCAAACACTTATTTGACCTATACATTAATTATTTCTGCTTTTACTTGTGCAATTAAGGATAATTATTCTACTCACACATGCATAGTATTATCAAGCATAAAAGACCATTTATATTAATGAGACGTTAAGAAGAAAAATAGGAAGTTGAAATATGTTTATTTTGGATAAGAATGATTTTCTTTTGACAAGTACTGCACACTTGTACACACTTTTTGGAAGTTACATTTTTAACTTGGATAAGAATAAAGAGTGTTTTGAGTGTTACACTTTCTGGGAGCATTTTGAATGCATATGATTTTATTTGACTTGAACATTTGAATATTACTTCAGTGGATAGTAAGATGACACACACCCACACCAAAACATAAAACACACACACGCAGATGAGTCAAACCAAAAACCCTTTTGTAGTGTGGTGGAAGTTGCAGATGATGAAGAACGGGTAGTTTATTTTTAATAGGCAACAAAACCAACATTAGAAAAAGGAAGATTTGCATCACTGCATTATTACTGTAGATCCGCTGACAGTAAAGGTGTTACGAGAAATGTAATAAAATGAGTGTACTCGAGAAGGCTATCCTATGGGTATGTTTAGCTTACCATGGATACTATTCCTATGGGTGTCTTCCATAGAAAGAATGGATGAGACAAAGGAACATATACGCATTATGCGACAATATGTGTTTAACCGTACTAATGGACTGTCTGATCCTGGTGACGTCCCCCTGTATTACTCTATATATGGTAGTGGAAGCGTGGGATCAGCAGCTTGATGAAGGGGCATGCTGGCCATAAAGTGTAGCTGCTTTATGACATGCAAGTGTACTACCTAAAGCAGTAGCCCCTCATACCCAATTTAGATTTGCATGTAAAGCAGATGATGCAGAGAAGGAATAAATAGACAGGGCAATAAATGGATGGAAGGGACAGTGAGACAGACACAGGACCATACATCCATTCCTTTCCATAAACTGCAGTCAGCCCTCTGAAGCTGAACTGATTCGGAGCTCCGGTGGTCTCCTTGTTCGAGAAATTTATCTTTGTATTTGCAGGTAATAAAACAATATCAAAATGACAGCGTGTCATCAAATGGGAAGCCCAGGTGACTTTGAAGCTTCCCATCAGCCCACAGGAGTGAGGCAACAATGGGAAAGTGATATCCTGATTCATAGGAGTGTAGCGGGGTACCCCCAGGCTACTATTCTACCCAATGGACTGGCAGTAAACCCTGGTATTCACAGGTTTGCAGTAGTCATCATGGGGTTTTCCCCTTCACCTTTGGTACTGCATTTGAGTGACAGCAGGGGGTGATACATCCTGTTGTAGCTTTGACAACGGGGTGCCCGCATTCTGACTGTACTTAAGGGCAGGACCGCCCTAAATTTGGTAGTTGTTCCTTCCCTCTGAGGAAGGCAGGTCACACACCTGGGAGCCTGAGATTGGGGCCTATTCATGTGCTCTTCCCTGCGGGGAGGAGTGAGTGTTATTATACCTCTGCCTCCGCTAGGGAGGTGGGGAAGAGCTAGGACGGCTGCGGGTGCCTTTGGCCTGTAGTGGCAGTCCCGGGACCATCTCCAGTGAGAGCTGAGAGTAAAGAGACTGTATCCGGCAGAAGACTGCTGAGTAGCTGTGTGTTACTGCAAAGACTGTAGTAATAAACCATTCCTGTTTGCAATATACCTCCGGCCTGGTGTGTGATCTAACTGGGAGGAGAGGTACAAGTTCTACCGTGGTAGATTGCCTCCATATTCCTGGAGCCTACGGCAGATGGAGGCGCTGCACTGCTAAGTATTATCTGGGGTATGGACCCCAGAAGCCTGTTCCTATGTCCCAAAGTCATCACGGACGACTCAGTCCCCTTGATACCAGCAGGTATGCACCACACATCCTGTAATGGACCCTAGCTGCGATTAGGGGGGAAAACACATGAGAAAAAAAACGAATCCCGGAAGGGTTCTACGAACCATGTTGTCTGCAAGAGAAACCAAAAATATAGCTCTTTTAAGTCCCTACAACTCGGAAGTGACTGCCACAAGTAGGAGAGATTTCTGTGTCAGTCTTATTGCAATAACTTGAAGTGTTTCAGAAGGTTGTACTCACAGAGATGAGAACTTGCTGTAAGTCTGGTACTGGCCCAGTTATTCTTGGCCTGATTTTAACAATTGCTTTGAAGAGAAAAATAAAGAGCTAATGGACGTTGAAAAAAATACCTAAAACATTTCTGAACTTTGGGTGATAAAAATTGATATGTATTTTATTTGTATGTAGATCCTTGTGACATAAGACGCTGGACAGAGATTTATTAGCCGTTTCTAAAATTTATTACAGATTACAGTAGCCGAGATGGGAGAGAAGGAGGGCCTGCGTCATAGTTTTGTGAAGGAACTATACTAAAATATACACTTCCTTCAAATGCAGGACATTGGAACACTGGTTCCCAACTTTTGACCAGACACCCCTGTCGACATGTGACCCAACACAGTAATACAAACCTAAAATGAGACGTACTGGCCCTCCTTAGTTTTATCACTATGTGCTTCCTTGGCTTAGACCAAAAAAAAGCCCTGCACCGCATCTAACCAGAAATTGTACCTCTTGAATTTGCACAAGATTGTTTTTTCCCAAGTTTAAGATACAGCTATGACCCTCAATCACTCTGTTTATGTGAAAGGATAATTCAGCTGATGTTGCAGCTTTTATCATCTAATATTTAGACATCAAATTATTGTAATTCCTTCTTAAACTGCTATGACCAACCACAATGAGTTTTGTGAACATCCTGGGAGCAGAAGACTAAAAGGCAAGGTTCAAGACCTCTAGATCATAACCTGTTTTTACCACCTGCAGCAACCATTATGTCTGTCGTCTTCTCCCACTCCGCAAAATTCCACAGCGTTATTCTCACTGGCTGCCTAGAACTTATGGTGTCAGAAGTCCATACTTCTAAACACTGGAGCCAACGAGCCTCTTCTGCAGCTTGCCATTCTTGGCTGCCTGACACTCAACCTCTGGCTTCCAATAATTGTAGATATCAATGCCCATTAGCTCACTGCTGCATTATGGGAATATGTTTGACATTACACTAAAAGAGCAGTCCCCTAAAAGCCAATACAAAATAAAATAATACATGATGAATTGTGTAGGTTGCATTTGCCTTCCATTTTCCCCTATATTGAATGTCTTCAACGTGAGGCATGTAATGGTTTTCCATTTTTGAGAAATAATGATGTATAAACATGTTCTCTACGGACCATTTAAGATGGCTGGCAATGTCATTTTCCAAATGATTTTAATATTGAAGTCATGATCATTGCAATTTTCACATTTTGACTGCATTCATCTCAGTTAGGCTTGAAGCTAGCACAAGAAGGCCTGCATGTAGCATGTCTTCTGGGATATTTGTACTACTGCTATTCTCAGATAGGCTTTTGGGCCTAAATTTGAAAAAGTAATCAACTTATCCCAAATGAAAAACAGCCATTAAATAAAGTAGAGAATGGTTTTACTGCTATTTCATTTGATGTTGCTACTTGGAACTGCTGAAGGTTTAGAGGCATTGCATCCCTTGACTAAAATGTCTTGCGTTAACACTGAAGCAATCTTTGACGCACACATTTTTTAAATGCATAACAAGTTTTTTGGATGCAATGAGTCACGTAAACTGAAGCAGTAACAACATTTTCTACATCTGAATACAGACACATTGCAGTGCGTTAATTTTCATGGGTAGGCAAAACATAACTTCATTACCCTTAAAGAAGCAAAACATGTGAAATCTTATGTTTTCAAAAACAAAACAAACATAAAACAAAAATCAGTCCTGTAGTATTGGATAGCAACTGTTCTAAAAATGTGTATTCAACTCTTCATGCCATTTTGAATGAGTTTTAAAGCATCCTTTGATTTCAATAGCAGGTTTTAGCACACCTCCCAAGCAGTGCAAGATATTTGCAACACTTCCTGTTTGGGAAAATGTGTTGCTAATATTCCCAGCAGTTTGAGCTGTAACCTGTATGTGACGGTAGGGGGCAGCCAGGCTATCAAATAAAGATTTAAGCCCGTTTGGTTAACCCTGATCCGTGTGTTGGATTTTATAGTGTCAGCTCTTGAGCCCAAGGTTGGTACAAGCATTACCTGTAATTATACGACTCACCACTAGGGGACCCTACATCAGCAAAGCCCAGAAAGATAACTAGGGCATAGGGGTGAGAGGTGTCCCTGAAACAGTCAAGGGGTCCCACGGTTAATGGGGATACCCAGTACATGCCCAGGTCATCCAGAAACGGTACTGTATAGGGGTTCTGGGGGTACTCCAATCATCTATAAGGCTGTGAGGGGACCTTTAAAAGTCAAGCCCTAAGTTTATTGTATAGCGTGTGAGGAAAATGGCTAGTAAAAAATAACGTGCAGCTTTTTACTCTATTTCCCATACCAGGCAGACTTAGGTTTTTAAAGTGTATATTTTATTAACAAAGTGCGTTGAGTACAGTAAGTCCTCATTTTCCGATGAATGGCTTATCCGACGCTGTCAAACGCATACCTATGGGCAGTTTTATGACGCCAAAACGGCTTATCCGACGCTCTTTTGACGCTTTGCAAAGTTGCAACATTATGTCAATCAGAAAGCTGCAGTCAGGGAAATCATCCAGATCAGTCTGTGTGAATGTTTAATGGTGTATTTAGGCCCTTAAACATGTCTAACAGTTTTATTATACAGTTCTGGATTCAATAAATAGAATCTTTACATCATAATTTATGTGTGTGCTGCGTAAAATATTTGGTGTATTTTAGTGCTAAAAATGCCTTCAGGAACAGAACCTTTCATTTAAACAGTGTTCCTATGGGAAAATGTGATTCGCTTTACGACGCCATTTTGAGTAACGCATTGTGTCGGATAACCGAGGACTGCCTGTACATATATGCGTGTGCACAGTAAAATGAGGAAACGGGGATGAAAAGTGTTCCTGTAGCTGCGGGGATCCCTAGGTAACATTGGGATACCCCAGTTAATGCCAAGGTGTCCCAGAACCTTGTATTGGGTTTGTGGGTTATGGAGGTCCCCTTTAAAGTATAGAAAAACCTGACCGGTTTAGAGGCGTTTGGGGATCCCTGTGTCGTAGAAACTCCAGATTTTGGGAGTGTAAGGTTTCGGTGGGATATTGGGGCAAAAATGTATTCCTGTTGTTTGCAGGAGTTCGGGGGGGGGGCAGCTACTGGCGGTTCCCTGATTCTCCCCAGCGTGCAGGCATTATTTGTGGGTTCGCGGGCTGAATTACACTGGGGCTTCCCAGTGTCCCCCATACTCCTGTATTTCGAGCCCAAATATCCCCCAGTTCCTTATAAATAAAAGGTTCCCCAAAGTATATTCTCTAATAAAGTGTACTTTATATCGTGTTCTGCGTTTACTATAAGGCTTTATGCAGTCAGCTTGGGCATATGTTAACGGTGCCAGCTAGTCTGCATAATAGTCCATAGTTCAAAGAAGAGAGGATGCCCAGAGGGGGGAGAACCATTTGGTGAACAGGAAAAGGCTAGGTGTTAGTTCCAGAGAATAGGGGGCACCCCACTGGGCCCCAGTTGTGACAGCAGACTTAGCGGAGCCGGCAATGGGCTAGCTGGGGGGAGGGGGGAGAGATGCTGCTTGCGGGCACATTTCCCATTGGCTGATTCATATTTCCCACCCACACGTTTTTTTCAAGCTGGCTCAACACGCCCCCTGCTTCTGACATCATCAGCCAGGTGAGCCCTGCTCTGATTGGCTACTGAGAAATTTCTCACGCTTCTGATAGAACTGTAGGTTTCTGTGAATAAAACTCAAGAGTTATTATAAACAACTACACCCATCACATTTTTAGTTCTCTCAAGGATCTCCAAGATTTTAAGCACCAAAGTCCAGTCAGTCAAATTCTAGATCTGGAGAGAAGGGAGGGGTGGGATCTGGAACTGCAGGCTGATCTCAGTTCCAGGACATTCAGGACAAATCTCAGTCAGAGGAAAATACTTAGGTAGGTTTCCCTGCACTTAGGAGAGTTTAGTTGTGTACCCAGTTCCAAAGTAAGTGTGTCTTTTTGCTGTAGATTGTGTTATTTGTATTATTTATTTATATTATTGTCACGAGAATTACTGCTGTGAAGCGCTATGTACATTAATGGCGCGATATAAATAAAGACATACATACATACATATATACAGCAGGTTAAAATTAGAGAGAAAAAAAACTAGAGATGAAATAAGACGCCCAATTGTACAGTAGGGTGAAAAAATATTTAAATATACAGTACAAACAACACGATAAGGGATAAATCCAACTAGAACAGAACTACTTACAGAATAATGACACTAGTACACAACTTTGGAACAGCCCATTGTTCACTGTATAGGAGTAACAAAAATCCAATATAAAATACATACGCTCAACGTTTGGGACATACAACCCTTCCTCAATAGCCTCAAAATGTTCGTTTTTGCCAACATGTCAGCCTTTGTTTGCTTTGTCATTTCTTTGCGTCACTATATGCTGTTTATTACCTCTCCTTGCATGCTTTATTTTATACAAATTAATAAAATTACAACTATAAAAGTTATGTACTCAATTCATTATTTTGGAAATAGGTATTTTCTATTTGGGTTTATTCCTTACAGGTTTGTTTGTATATTCGATATTGTACCACATTTGGAGGAGAGGCTCCCTATAAGGGGCTACATCTTTATATGACTTTATTGTAATTATATTACTTTATTTCAGAGTTACCCCCAGGGATTCTGTGTGCAATCAAATATCTTTGGCACTTTAGAAGAAATTCCCCTTTAACCCCTTTTGTGCTGGAACATTTTCAATTCCGTCTAAGAGCTTCGGTACTGATCCATCCCCACAGGATACCACTATATCATGCTCCGAGACTCATCTACGCAGTGAAGGGTTTTAATGCCTTTAAATGTCGTTTATCTGAAATAAATAAATTATATTCACAGGCTACATGAAAAACCATAAAGCAAGTTGTACTACAGATGCTGTCATTGAAAAGCCAAACTTATTTTTCTATATCAGGGAAGCCCAAGTCCAGTCCTCAAGGGTCACCAACAGGTCAGATTTTCAGGATATCCCTGCTTTAGCACAGGTGGCTCATCGGTCCCTGCTTCAGCACATGTGGCTCAATCGATGACTGAGCCATGAAGCAGGGATATCCCTAATACCAGGCCTGTTGGTGGCCCTTGAGGACTGGAGTTGGCCACCCCTGCTCTAGAGACTTGTTTTCAATGTCAGAACATGTTCAAGGAATTAGAGTTCCATGCAACATAACTAACTGATCACCTTATATGTTCATCATGTTTTTATATTCATTGCTTAGGTTGGTTTTATATTAATTCCCATTTGCAAGTTGGTTTTTTTTTTAATGGTGTACTTTACAAAATGCAATATGAAAAACAATCTAAGAGAAAATAATATCAATTGTTTTCTCTTATTTTGGGTAGATTTCCTGCCGTAGAAAATAGTCGTTAAATTGAAGTGCAAATGGGGAAAAAAAAATGGGCACAAATAGGAAACTTTCGTAGTTACCTCTTTAGCAGAAAAATTCACCGTTGTCACCGTTACATTACTGAAATTCGCCACCACCATATAACAAACCTAGCCACTACACAATTTTGTCAGAATACATTTCAGCTGTATTGAATCTCGCAGATCAAGGCGTTGAGGAAAAGAATGACAGTGTTACTCTAGCAAAGTATCTATTCATGCGTTCCATTCTGATAAGAATGTCTAATCAGCCTTTTATTTTCCGAGGCCAAGGGTCTTATCTTGTTAGCAGCCTCCAGAGGCAGTGCTTATTTTTCAACACTAATCTGGCTCCCCACTGCAGGTACTGCATGCAGAGTTCTACTGCACAGCAGATAATAAAATCATACATGGGGGGAACAGAATCTAAAGTCAATTTAGGAAACCATCTCTTTGTCCTGAAGGTACCATTTCACATCCTAACAAGATTTCACCCAAAATAAAATAACATTTGCAAAAAAGTTCTGCAATGTTTATTGCTAGCACTAAACTTTGTCAATGTGTATCAAAAATACTTGCATTGTGAAAAGTGTTATATAAAGTATACATTTTTTAAGAAATTTGCAAAAAAAGAGCTTTAAAGCAGTAAAACGTGAAATCGTACATTTAAAAAAAATCAGTTCTGTAGTATTTGATAAGGACTGTTTTTTTTTTTCAACTCTTGTAATTTTTAATGCGCTAAAGCAGCAGTCCAAGCTTTCGTTTTACCCCTCATTTTAATGTGCATAAATACAATCTACAAACTGATAAGTAATTAGCTAAGTTGCCAATCGATCGGTGACGATTCGGCTCAGGGGTTCACTAAATGGCTGTCAATGCAGCAGAAGAGGACCAAGATGCAAAGTTCTGTGGGGAAGATCATGTGACCAGGCAGTCACTAGCTACAATTGGTGCACTGCTAGAGAGGGGGCAGGGCTGAAAAGGGGGTGTGCCAAAGCCTTTGTGGGATGTGACTTTGTAAATGGTTGCTATAGAAACAAAAGATGCTGGTTACATTATTATACATTTAAAAAAAAAAAAGAAGGTGTGTGCGCCGAGCATGCGTGTTCGAAAGTGAAACGTCTTTGAGTTTTGTCTCTGAAATTGTATTTCGATGTTTTTAATTGAATTATAGAATTTTTCTACAGAAACTTCCGTAGTATTAGTTGGAATACATGATACAATTGACTTATGATAACTAAAGTTAGATACATATATTTTGGATTGAAAAGTATCCAAATGCCATTACTCTCAAAAGACTTTCATTCAGTATTATTGCGGTTTTAACAGCTGGCCTTTTATTTATAGTTTGACACATTCAACATTGTAATATCCTGGCTTTCTTGCTTCTAACATTAATCTTATTTGCTCCAATATCTGTCTCCTGAAATCGCTTTACAGAGTTTCCCATTAAATTCCATACTAACAGAACAATTGTCCCTCTTTCCATCACGGCGACATGCTTTTCTCTCCTTACAATTCTGCTCAGATCTCTTGCTATGTCCTGGCTTAGCTCAATGTGTGCACATGTATTTGCATGCACATATAAATGTCTCTTTAAACTCCAAACATTCCACTTAATCCTTTGGGTGCCCTATGGCCGAAGCTACTACATCATGGGGGTCTGGCACTACAGGGTGCCTGTGACTGTGAAGGGGTACCCAGGCCATTATTAAAGGTATTTGGCCCGGCTGGGTGCCCCTGAGCCATATTGGGGAATTGTGAGTGTCAGCTCTTCAACCCGATTGTGGCATCTAACTGCATGTGTCATAAAGATATGTGTGAGTTTTTACTGTTCCAGGAGTGCTAACCAGCGGAGATTTGCAATGCGTGAGTTTCAGGGATGATTTTACGGTAAAATGTCAGGTTTTGTTGGGGTAGCAGGGGGCCAGTGCGGCAGGTTAACCTGAAAAATGCACTCAGGAATCTCCCCAGACTCCTGAGGACATGACGAACACAGACAACCGGATAAAATCCTCCCTAGAAAGCCATTTGCAGCTCACCGCCAAATCTCCCTGCTTCAGCACAAACCAGGGCAGCAAGACCGGGCAGGGAACTGGTTTACATTACAGGTCCCGGGGTATGCCCAAATCCCAGAACCCAGTGAGGGGTTCCATACCTCTCTCACCAGATATATGGTGAAGAGAGTTATAGGGGTTTTTAAGCTAACATGTAGAGTGTCAGCTCTGAAGCCCGGTCTTGGCTGCAGTGCTGTGAATGTGTTATAATTATCTGTGGGTGTCCCGCTAGGTATAAGGGGACCACATTAATACCGTGAGTGAAATTGTATTAGTGTTGTAACAAGTAATGTATCAGTTATGTATCATGTGTGTGCATTGCAACAGTGTTTCACTGCCAACCGCAGAAAGGAAAAAACTTTTTAAAACATGGCAGCCTGCTGCATAGCGTATAAGCAGTGAGATAACTTTGGCTGGGAGCATCCTAGAGCGCCGAGTTTTGAGGTGGGCGGTGCTGAGGTAAAACCATTAAAAAGGTTATATCACGCAATTTTTAAAAAGCTTTATAAAAAAATTGATGAAATTAAAGTTACCCTAGTTTAACTATTTTAACATTATAGACATAAGGGGATTTTCCTTCAGGCGTCCAGAAGAGGAGGTAACACTTAAGTTGTAAGTACTATGCTTTAAAATGCAAGGTAGGAAATCCCAGTGAGTAAGCAATGCATAATTTACACTCAGGATTCAAAGGCCATCCAGGACATAGAGGGGATACTGAAGCTTTGTGCCAGGCTACGCAGGACTGGTGAACTCCAGGATAGAAGGGAATATTTAGTTCCCATGCAGAGGTTGGCTGCAGACCTTAGCGATAGGAATGTTAACCCTACTGTATAGGAAGCTGTGCAGCCCCTCAGGTAACAGATTCACCTCAGATCCATCTAAGATTCATCATGCGGTAAAGAGTTCCATCTAAGAGATTTCCTGTAACAGATTTAACCAGTAAGTGTATGTCGTAGTATTTTGTAAATCAAGCTGTGTGTGTTCATTGTGTAAAAAAATTCTAATTTATTTTATCTTCTGCTTTGCTCAGTCATAACAATGTTCAGAAGCGAACTCAAAACTCATCTCTTCTCCATCACATTCCATGATCCCTGTTAACCTATCCCATCCCACACCCGGCCCTACCAAACACCCATGATCTCCCCTACCCTGACCCCTTCCTAAAGTCTCTCCAAAACCTTCCAAAGCCATCAACCTACCCGAACCAATTGCCTCCACTGTCCTCACCGTCAGACCCTTTGCCATCCCACGGACAAGATTAAATCCAGAGACCTGACCCTAACCACTAACCAAGCTCTCAATGCAAAAACCCATAGCCCGACCATAATGTTCCCACCCCTACCCACCACAATGACCTCCTAATAATTACTCTATAATGAAATCTATATGTAACCACACCTCTGTTTTACCAAGTAATGTACACTGCCCTGAATAAGGTCGCTATATAAATGTTGTTATAAATAAATGTAGATGTCACGGTAGCTTATGACAAGATATAAGATATGACAAGATGGTCAAACACTATCTATTGCATCTATCTACGCCCCATGCGATTTGGACCCCAATTTCTTCACAAGCGTTTTCAATAAATTAAACAAGGTTGCACAGGGCCCTTTAATAATAGTGGGGGACTTCAACACAGCCCTCGATCCTACCATGGACAGATCAAACCCTCAGCCCCGGCAATCCAAGCATGTGTCATACACTCTATGTCAGGGTCTGAAAGAGAATAATCTCCTAGACATCTGGAGGGAGCAACACCCCACTGATCGAGATTATACCTTTTTCTCACACCCCCACTCTTCATATAGCAGAATCGACTACTTCTTTATCTCTAGCAGACTGGTTCCGCAGATCTCCCATACAGGGATCCATGATATTTCATGGTCAGATCATGCGCCTATAGAGCTACGGTGCACCCAGCTAATTCTGGACAGACCTAGAGCAAACTGGAAACTTAATGAAGTCCTCTTAAAAAACCCTGCCACCGCCCAATTAGTAGCCAACGAAATAGATCAATTTTTCCAACTAAACCACGGTTCGGTGGACTCCTATCTATCCCTTTGGGGGGCTCATAAAGCCACGCTCAGGGGCATACTAATTAGTATTGCGTCTAGAAAGAAAAGAGAACGTGAATACAAAATAAATTTACTACAATCTAAATTGAAAACCCTAGATGACAAACATAAATAATCCAATAACCCCAACCTACTCAAACCAATAAGAGATGCCAAAATAGAACTAAATCTTCTATTAACATCCCAGGCTGATATATCCCTGAATTGGTCAAAGAGGAAATTTTTCGATAAAGCAAACATGCCAGATACTATGCTCGCCAACAAGCTGAGACACAGACCCCCTAATTATAGTATACAAGCCATTAAAAGATCCTCAGGCTCTATCTCTGGCAATCCATCTGTAATTGTAGAAGAATTCAAGTCATTCTACGAGAAATTATATAATGGGGATAAAATAGTACATAACCAGAATACCGAACGATCTCGTGAGTCATTTCTCTCGAGTTCAAAGCTGCCAAAGCTGACAGAAGAGGAGAGAGGGCGACTGAGTCTTGATTTTACCATGGAAGAGCTAGATCTAGTTATAGACAACCTCAAGACCTCGAAAGCCCCGGGGCCAGATGGCTTCTCGGGCCTCTATTATAAGAAATTCAGTAAATTTTGGCCCCATACCTGCTCAAAATGTTTAACGTGGTGTTAGCAGGACAACCCTTCCCCGAAAACATGCTCCAAGCGTCAATCTCTGTAATTCATAAATCTGGCAAAGACCCATTAGATTGTAAAAGCTACAGACCTATCTCGCTTATCAACACGGATATCAAAATCTATGCTAAATTAATTGCCAATAGATTAAGTCAGATCCTACCTAGACTAATACACCCAGATCAAGTCGGCTTCATTAAGGATAGACAAGCGGGAGATAATATCCGACGAATCATTGATCTGTTAGAAATAGCCAAATCACAAAAAGTTAAAATTATGGTGTTAAGTCTAGATGCAGAAAAGCCCTTTGATAGGATTGACTGGGCATACCTAAAAGCTACACTTGGAGCATTTGGTTTCGAGAATAAATTAATATCAGCTATTATGGCGCTATACACTGGTCCGACAGCTAAAGTTATGCATCAAGGCTACCCCTCGGACATATTTAAGATCAAGAGTGGCAAGAGACAGGGTTGCCCCCTCTCGCCCTTACTCTTTGCCATGTGTATGGAGCCTTTAGTGGCACATGTGAGAGAGAATCCGGATATTTCCGGTCTCAAATTAGATAATCAAACCCACAAAATAGCCCTCTATGCTGATGATGTGCTAATGGTCTTGTCAAAGCCACTCACCTCTCTCCCTAACCTCTTCAGCCTATTAGATAAGTTCAACAAAATTTCAGGATTTAAAATAAACCAGTCAAAGTCAGAGGCCTTGAACGTCACCATCCCAAAACCAGAAGAAAAACTAATCTCTTTAAACTTCAACTTTCGCTGGCAGCCTAAGGCGATCAAATACCTAGGGGTATTTGTCACAAGTGAATATAAATCAATTTATAAAGCAAATTATCCCAAATTAATTAAAACACTGAAGGAGGATATAAGAAAGTGGGCGAAACTCAATATCTCCTGGATAGGAAAAATATATAGCATAAAAATGAATATTCTCCCACGCATCTTATACTTATTCCAAACCCTCCCAGTGCCGTTAAATTTGAAGGAAATTAGAGAACTACAATCCGCCATTTTTACATTTATATGGGGGGGCAAAAAACCTAGAATTACTAAACAGACCCTACTGAAACACCCAACAGAAGGGGGCTTAGCATTACCTTTCTTGATTTCATACTATCGAGCGGCCCAATTATGTCAACTCTCCCAATGGCAAACACACCCTGATTTGAAGCGATGGGTAGCATTGGAAAGCAAAGCTTGTTCCCCATTGGAACTAAGCAACCTATTATGGACCCCAAAAATAGCAAGAAAATCCGCTATACAGCAGCCGCTATCCTCAATGACCAATTCATTAGCAATCTGGGATGTTACCAAATTTAGATGCGGACTTACGTCCAAAAAAACCCTGATGACACCCTTATGGGGTAACCCACACTTTGCTCCGGGTATGCCTAGCGCTAACTTTCAAATTTGGAAACAGCATAATATTATGAGATTACAAGATCTGGTGGTAGACAACAAACTCATATCATTTGCACAAATTAGAGAAGAGAAAAATATCCCACATTCAGAATTTTATAGATACCTCCAGATCAGAGCCTTCTACAATAATTCAACCCCATACCCACCTTTGACAACATTCGAAAAGCTCTGTCTGAAAGAGACTAACACGAAGGGACTCACATCGCAGATGTATAGAGAAGTGATCGGTTCTGGAATTAAAGTCACCCACAAGCTAGGTTACATGCTAAAATGGGAAACGGACTTAGGGGAAACCCTAGATTTAGACGAGTGGACCCAAATAGCAACAGCAGCTGCTAAGAGCTCGATTTGCACAACATTAAAGGAGAACGCATATAAGGTCCTAATAAGGTGGTACCTCACCCCGCTTAGACTATCCAAATTTGTAAATGGTAGTTCTCCACTCTGTCCTAGACAGTGGAGAACCCGCTGATCTGTTACATATGCTGTGGTCCTGCCCCCGGCTGATTCCATTATGGAAAAAAATCATTAATTTGCTTCTGAGGCTTTTAGGCCTCGACAACCCATTTGATCCCGGTCTCTTCCTTTTGGGAAGAGCACGACAGGACTTCTCAAAAGCAACTCTTAAACTAATAGCACATTTTGCTACAGCCGTGCGGTGCGAGATTGCAGCATTATGGAAACAAAGTGAAATTCCTGTTATCCCCAAAATCCGGAATAGAATTTGGTTTGTATGCCAGATGGAAAAATTGACAAGTTTAGTCAATGACACTGGCGAAAATTTCCTAAAAGTCTGGACGCCTTGGCTGGCCCAGACAGACATCCCTGGGGTGGAGAGATCCACCGTTTTGCTTTAATAGTAGTTAGATGCGTTCTCCGGTAATGGAGTAGCCCACCCAGCAGCAACAAATTAATCCAGACATCGGTCCCTGAAGCGTTGATCAGAGCCGCGGCCTCCCACCCTTCCTCTCCCCCTCCCCACCCTCTTCCTCTTCCCCCCCCACCTAATTTTACTTTATGATTATTTATTATTTAAGTTTATGTCGTTGCTTATAACTCTGTTTTGATGACAATGTTTGTGTTCAGCTACCATACATAAGAGATATGAATAATGCATGTCACAGTACTGGAAATAAGATGTATATATGCTGTATTTTCACAAAAATAAAAAATACAAGTTATAAAAAAAAGACATGCTTAAAATGAAACATGGGAACAGGGGAACATACGTTTTCAAGGTACAACAAGGTGCAAACCTCATCCCTGGACCGCAGTCCAGTTAACCCCTTGTCTCTCTGGTGAGGTCAGGGGATGGCCATATGGGGTGCAACCCCTTTAATACTGGGCCACCCCCTTTCTCCCTCTACACCTCCCCTTCTTAATGGGTGACCTGTGGCCCACTGGCCCAAACGGGGAGTGGGGCACTGCTGGCACCCTTAACGAACTCAGTCTCAGAGGGATAGTCCTGACGTGAAAGTCCATCAGCATTGCTGTTTTCACTACCCTTTTTGTGCTGAATAGTAAATTCAAACTCTTGCAAGGCCAAGCTCCACCTTAGCAACTTGGCATTCTCCCCTGATGCCCTCTGCAGCCAACTCAGGGGGTTGTGGTCTGTGAGGACCGTGAAAGCCCTTCCATACACATAGGGCTGGAGTTTTTTGAGTGCCCACACAATGGCTAAGCACTCTTTCTCAATGGTGCCATAGGCCACTTCTCTGGGGAGTCGTTTTCGGCACCACAGGGTGCTCTCTACCGTCTTCCCCCACTTGGCTCAACACAGCCCCAATGCCATAGTCCGAGGCATCAGTCTGTATGAGGAAATGTTTGGTATAATCTGGGGCAGCCAGTATGGGGGCCCCAGCAAGCGCAGTTTTCAGTGCCTGGAAAGCAGTTTCACAGGCAGGAGTCCAGGTGATAAGCACAGGCAGTTGCTTCTTAGTCAAATCAGTCAGGGGTTTGGCCACGGTGCTGTACTGTGGGACAAACTTCCTATAGTACCCTGCGGTGCCCAAAAATGCCATGACCTGTTTCTTGGTTTTTGGAACAGGCCACTGAACTATGGCTTCTACCTTGGCTGGATCTGGTTTGAGGTGCCCTCTACCCACCCTCTGCCCTAAGTACAGGACCTCTGCCATCCCTACCATACACTTAGTGGGTTTCAAGGTAAGCCCAGCCTCCCTGATCCTATCTAGCACCGCAGCTACATGTCCTAAATGGGAGTCCCAGGAATTACTAAAGACAGCAATGTCATCTAAGTAAGCCCTGGCATAGCTCTGCATTCCCTTCCAGTAACCAATTGACCAGGTGTTGGAAGGTAGCCGGGGCATTCTTCATCCCAAATGGCATCACCAAAAACTCAGAGGCCACTTGGAGTGATGAATGCTGACTTCTCCCTAGCCTCCAGGGTCAGTGGGATTTGCCAATAGCCTTTGCTCAAATCCATAGTGGTCAGATACTTTGCCCCCGCGAGTTCATCTAGTAACTCATCCATGCGGGTCATAGGGTAGGCATCTGACACTGTCCCAGCGTTGAGCAAGCGGTAGTCCACACAAAACCGGGTGGTCTTGTCCTTCTTAGAAACTAGGACTACCGGGCTTGCCCAAGGACTCTGGGACGGAGTAATAACCCCTAGGGTCAGCATCTCCTCTATCTCCCTCTCCATACTGGTCTTTACCTCTGCTGACACTCTATAAGCGTGCTTATGCAGAGGCCGCAGGTCCCCTGTGAGCACTGGGTGTTTTGTGAGATGTGTGGTCCCTGGCATGTCAGTGAAGAGGGCCCCATACTTAGCTAGCATGTCCCTGGCTTCTCCCTTTTGCCTAGCACTCAACTGTGCCCCTATCTCCACCTCCTCCACAGTGTTTTCCTGCCTGCTAGAAATCATAAGGGGTCCTACAAGATCCATCGCTACTTTCTGGAAGGGTTCCCCTATTATTGGTAGGGGTTTCAGGGGTGCCTTCACACGGTCGCCCGCCTTACCCACTCGCTGGCAGGCATCACAAGAGCGGCAGAAATTGCCCACATCTCGAGATGCCCCCGGCCAGTAGTAACGCTGTAATAACCGGGCTCGCGTTCTGTTGACCCCCTGATGTCCCGCTAACGGAATAGGGGCACTACTAGCTGTCGCTTACCGGTCAATCCCTCCTCTATCTCTGGGTTCCCTTCTTCTCTATACAGGAGTCCCTTATACCATAGGCAGTGCTCAGTGCCTTCCCCTGCCTGAGATTCGGATGCCCGAAGTCTCACGCCGGCCAGGGTAGGGTCTGTCTTCACTGCCTCCCTAAACTGGGCTCCTAATTCTGGCCACCCCCCAGTCAGGTCATTGTCCGGGGAATGGGGAAGGGTGAGGGGGAACAGTAAGTCAGTCTGTGGTTGCAACTGATCCTGGCTTACCTCCCCGGGCTCCTCTGCGCCCTCTGCTAACATTGGTCCCAAAGGCTGGGGGACTGGCGCCGCCGCCGCCGCCATTGCCGCTGTCTGGCTCCGGGTAACCGCCGCCACTGCAGCGGGCTTGGGCACTCGGTCATAGGTGCAGGTCATCGGTCCCAGATCGTTGCCAAGAAGAACATCGGCATCCAAACCGGGTAAAAACCCCACCTCCCGCACACCCTGGCCCTTCCCCCCAATCCAAAAAGATTCTGGCCACTTGCAGGAAACGTGGCTCTCCGTCAGCCCCAGTGATCTGTATCCCAGGGCCTGGGATCAATTCCTCTGGCTGGACCATATCAGGTCGGACCAGGGTCACTGCAGCTCCTGAATCCAGCAAGCCGACTGCTTGCCGGTCACCGACTGTGACCGGGGTGAGATGTCTGCTCCGGCCGTCCGTCTGCTGCAGGTCCGCGCTGAGATGTCCTCCGCTCCTGGCTGTAGGCACCGATGAAACCGGGACAGGTGTGGCATGGGACACCTCGCTGGGAGTTGGTTCCATGACCGGTCCGGTGTCTTTGGTGGAAGCTACCCGCACGCGGGCTACAGGCTTCGCAGCTGGGGTGCGTTGCCCCTGATGGGGTCCACCGGAAAGCAGGGGTTCCGGGCAATCTGGTCTGATGAGACCAGGGCGGTTGCAGTTGTAGCACCGGCGCTCGTGCCGGAGCTCCCCTGCCTTCGGTGGACAGCTGCCCGCAGGCGGCCTCTGAGTCCATTGGGGGGTATAGGCAGACTTTCTGGCCGGTGCCACCGCCGCCTTGGCTACTGGTTTAGCGATCATCAGGGCTCGGCTGGCCACATAGTCGTCTGCAAGCCTCGCCACCTCCTGGTAAGTCTTGGGCTTCTTGTCGTACACCCAAGCCCTCACCGCCGGCGGGCACTGCTCCATGAGCTGCTCCTGAAAGATGAGGTCCAGCAGGCGTTAGTAAGTCCGTGCCTCATAGCCCTCCACCCAGTGTATCCCGTATAAAGCCATGCGGGTCACGTAGGTAACATAGGACTCCTGGGGCTGCCTCTCCTCCTGCCGGAATTTACCCCGGTAGGCTTCAGGGGTAAAACCATACTGAAACAATAACAGTTCTTTCAGGTGTTCGTAGTCATCAGCATACTCATCTGGAAGCGCCATCATTGTCTGCTTAGCCAAGCCGGACAGTAAGGGGTCCAAACGTGCAACCCTATGCTGGGGAAGCACTTTGTACCGCCGGCACTGCGTTTCAAAGTTCTTTAAGAAACTGTCAATCTGGTCAGTGCCTTCCACGAACTTAGTGAGACTGTGCTGGTCCAGCTTGAGTTCATCTGTGTTGGGTTGGACAGGGGGGGCAATAAGCGGGTCTGTTCACTGCCATAGTGATAAACTGCAGCCGCTCTTCCGGTGTCACTCTGTCTCCCCACGCAGTAATCAGTGCCAACATTTCAGGGGTGAACGGACTGGTAGCCGCAGCAACCAGTACCCCTCCTGTTGCACTGCTCCCGGGAGGTGCACTCGTTCCCTCCCCGAGATTCCACCGATCCTTCCCTGATCTCCGGGTGGCTGTAAAAGGGAAAGCTGAGCCGTATGCTGAGGCTCTGCAAGCGGGCTTCATAGTCACCGATTGCGTCAACCATGTCTGCGACCTCCTGGTTCTCATAGGGCAGTCCATATTCACGGCACTTGTCCTTCAGCTGAGCTCGGGTCCACATGTTGGATGAGCCTTCAGACTCGCTCATTGTTCAGTCGCAGCAGTGAGGTGGTGTTACAACTTGTGTTAACTGTTGCACTACTGTGTGTTCAATATCTTTAGTCCCAGGAATTTGCAATTACCATCAAGTTCCTACTATGTTACAGTATCCCGCAGTATACTGTAACACAGGTCCAGTTCAATCCCACTGCTGCCACCAGTTAATTATAGAGCTTGTCACGGTAGCTTATGACAAGATATAATGAACACCAAATATCTGGGTTGAACTGAACTAGGCTTAGATATAATAAAATATAATTTATTCCGTAAATAAGGTGAACACATCAATATAGTACAATTAACAGACAAGAAGATAACACTTACTTAGGGTTGGGGGATGGAGAAGTATCCACTAGCAATTCTCCAGTAGTCCAGTGACATTCAAGATGGAATCAGAAGCACAACTCCAGCAATCCAGTGACATTCAAGATGGTATCAGAAGCACAACTCCAGCACAACTAAAAACTGTAGGGTTGACACAGTTTATATACCTGTGCAACCCTATTCTTAACATTGAACACAGCCTATTGGTGAACAATTATCTGTATCCACTCTCTATTGTGGAGACACAGACTAACAGACTAATCCATGCCCTCAGGTAACAGAGTTTGTTGATTGATTAATACTTAATCCCTAGACATTGGGTAACAATCAAGGCAGTTACTTTTTGATCACCGTGCTTAGGCTACTCAGCCGTATGCCCTTCATGACCTATTAGCCTAGCAAATGGCGTCTGCATTTTCAGAAGAGATCCAAAATAAAATACATATACACTTTAATATCTACACATACTAATAAGTTCCATTCTGGTGGGCTCAGTGGGTCGACCTTTGCCAGTTTTTAATGCCTACAGTGACTCCACATATTGGCCAAATATGAACTCTCTGCGACCTCCAGAACTGGAGATACAGAAATGCACTTTAAAACATTAAAATACATGCTTATAATGAAACATGGGAACATACGTTTTCAAGGTACAACAAGGTGCAAACCTCATCCCTGGACCGCAGTCCAGTTAACCCCTTGTCTCTCTGGTGAGGTCAGGGGATGGCCATATGGGGTGCAACCCCTTTAATACCGGGCCACCCCCTTTCTCCCTCTACAGTAGAGTGCATTGGGAACAAAGTGGGACCCTAAATCCCACAAATATATAACCAAAATACACAAATGGTTCACAGCCCCCAAAAGGGAATAATGACGCAAAAGTGATATTGAAAGCAAAGAGTGTTTTACTCAAATAATTAATGAGATATAGTATTATACTTTGCAATAAAGTAGCTACACAGGCTAATCAAAATAGTGCAATGTATACATTACACACACAGTAAATACAAAGTAAATAGCCAACACTGCTCAAAAAAGACACAAGGTTAGTTATGACCAAGCTGTAACGCAGGTGTAAATAAGCCTATTACCGCATATTAGCTAAGTAGCAAGCGCTCTACTACATAAAGCCCCCTTTAAGGTCAATTGGATAACACCTCTTGAAAGAAACATTTGAGTAGCTTCCTAGTACTAGTCCTTTGACTAGTAGATCATCTCAGGGAAGCGCAAACGTTTGAAGCTGCGCTCCCCTGTATCCCCTTCCCCTGCTCTTGCACCCCCCCCCCCCACCTTGGATCTGCGTCAAATGACGCAGTGGGGTCATGTGACGTCACATGACCCGCGGTGTCATTTGACGCGTGTGACGTCACATGGCCCCGCGGCGTCATTTTACGCCGCGTTGCCTTGGCGACACGTCACACAGCCGGCTGAATCCCAGTAAGTGGAGTGTTGCAGGGGCCTCACGCGATCCCCTGGCATTTAATTAAACGTCTGGGGGAAGAGTGCGGGGCATCTGCAACCGCCCGCGCCCCCATAGACAAATCTCCCGCCCCCCCCCCCCTGGGGAGCGCGCCCCCCAGTTTGTGCACGGCTGATATATCTCATATGCACTTCCCATTACCCCTGGCACACACACTTACCATAACACAAACACGTTTTATTTTTTTTAAACAGGATTATCTTGATTATTGATTAAAAAATTCAATTTCCCAACTTGTCCTTATTTGGACTGGAACGAAGAAGATTTGTTCTACTGATGCAGCCGGCAACAGGTAGAGAAAGAGGAACTGCACAGGAGATGGAACACAGTGAGAGCCCCACCTCCTCTCGCACACAAAGCTGAGCCAGAGAAGTCCTCTCCCCCACCAAGTCATTCTCTGCTGGTCTCAACCTTCATCTTATTTACGCTTTCCTACACTATAGCAAGCTGTCCCTTGCTTGCCCAGAGAAACGAGGACACATACAAAGTAGAGGAGCTCTGCTTACAGCAGCTAACAAAGGTTTCCCTTCCCCACCATGTGCATGTGTGCAAACTCTACATACAAATTTCAATAGAAAAGAAACAAAAAAGTCGCAATCAGATCTAAGCATATTCTTCCAAAGAAGTTTTTACAGAAATGTATTTTATTGTAGGCATCACACTGTGTTTTATTTGCACTGCAACAGCGCATAAAAAGTGTAAGACATTGTATCAATTACATGAAAGTACTTCAACCATCCAACTTCAGTTTATAATACAGAAACAATTTTAAGAAGAACCATGGTGCATAAGTTCTTTACATACAGAACTGCACTTTCTGGCAGCTGTGTAATTAGCAGGCAAATGGTTCTACTTACATTTACAAATACATTTTTTATAAGGTACCATGAATAAGGCAAAATCATTAGCAAATGTAGCAGATTAAAATAAATTACTAGAAAAGTAAAAATAAATGTTTTAGACCTGTACATTTCCCTGCAGCTATTCAATAAACATACACCACTTATAATAATCATAAAAAATGTATCCGAGGAGGAACACATAATCCTAGTATTAAGAGCTCTGCCAACTAACTGCACAAGGCATTATTTTCATGTCTTCTAACAAAGACAAATGGTATGATAGACCCTACCTCCTCTTCTAACTATCACCCTGTCTTCACTCTTGCATCTAAACTTCAGGAAATAATTGCTTCTTCATGTATACTTCACTTTCTCAACTCCCATAACCTACTTGACACTGTACAATCAGGCTTCTGCACAGCATACTCTAACACTCACTAAAGCGGCTAAAGACCTCACTATTGCCAAATCCAAATTACTACATTCTTATTCTTCTTGACCCCTCAGCTTTCGATACTGTTGACTACCCTCTTCTCAAACATTCTTCACTCTTGGTATCCATGGCACTACCCTCTCCTGGGTTTCCTTCTACCTCTCTCCTCTTTCTTTCAGTCTCTCTTATGTCAACTCCTCGACGTCTGAGCCTTGAGGTATACCTCCATGCTGCCAAAGACAGAGGTCATTACACTCTGCTCATACTACTTGACCTCTCTGCAGCATTTGACACCGTGGACCACCCTCTTCTCCTTCATATTCTCCATACACTTGCAATTCGTAACAAAGCTCTATCCTGGATCTCCTCCTACCTCTCCCATCGTACTTTCAGTGTCTCTTTTGCTAACACCTCCTCTATCGATCTCTCTGTGGGGGTACCCCAGGGCTCTGTCCTGGGACCTCTTCTCTTTTCTCTGTACACACTTTCTCTAGGTGACCTAATCACATCTCTTGGGTTTAAATATCACCTGTATGCTGACACACAAATTTACTTTACAACCCCTGACCTTACACCTGCTGTACAGACCAAAGTTTCTGAATGTCTCTCTGCGATATCATCCTGGATGGCCCTCCGCCGCCTTAAACTGAACATGGCAAAAACAGAGCTCGTTATACTTCCTCCCAAAGATGGCCCTACTACCTCCTTCCACATTACTGTTGGAAGTACCATCATTCACCCAGTAGCCCAAGCACGCTGCCTAAGGGTCACACTTGACTCCTCTCTCACATTCTCCCCTCACATTCCAAACGTCTCTAAAACCTATCGCTTTTTCCTCTGCAATATTACAAAGATACACACTTTCCTCTGTTACTCGACTGCTGAAACTTTGACACAGGCCCTCATTCTTTCCCGTCTTGATTACTGTAACCTCCTGCTGTCCGGCCTGCCTGCTTCTCACCTGTCTCCCCTACAATCTATCCTTAATGTAGATGCCAGAATCACGCTAATCTTTCCTAAATCTGTCTCCGCGTCTCCCCTCCTGAAATTCCTCTCCTGGCTTCCTATCAAATCCTGCATCTCACACTCAATTCTCCTCCTAACTTTTAAAACTTTACACTCTTCTGCTCCTCCTTACATCTCAGCCCTAATTTCTCGCTATGCACCATCCAGACTCTTGCGTTCTGCTCAATGATGTCTTCTCTCTACCCCCTTTGTATCTAAAGCCCTCTCCCGCCTTAAACCTTTCTCACGGACTGCCCCAGACCTCTGGAATGCCCTTCCCCGCATTACCCGACTAGCACCCTCTCTATCCACCTTTAAGACCCACCTTAAGAAACACTTGCTTAAAGAAGCATATGAATAGCACTGTGGATAATACTAGACACACGATACATAAAGCTTGGCACCCTGCAGATGCACTTACCAGAATGCCCCACTACTGTCTCTGTACTTTCTCCCTACCAATTAGATTGTAAGCTCTTCGGAGCAGGGATTCCTCTTCCCCAATGTTACTTTTATGTCTGATGCACTTATTCCCATGATGTGTTATTTGTAGTTATTTGTTATTTATATGACTGTCACGTGTATTACTGCTATGAAGCACTACAGTATGTACACTAATGGCGCTATATAAATAAAGACATACATACATACCTAAAGAGTTCCATCGGTTTAGGCCCCTTACTCCGCTCTATATACACTCACGCTAGCTGCCCCCATTGACTCCTTTGGATTTACCCATCATCGTTATGCCTTCCAGTAAAAAAATTACAGAGTGCCTGTAGGCGGACGCTCACAGAGGTATGCAAGGGAGACTGATTATAGTGAAATTAAATAAGCCTTTTATTGCGCCTGTTTCCTTAACATCAGGAAACCATCCAAACAAGGGGTAAACACAGCTACTATTCACTTGGGAGTATTTCTAGTGAAATACTATGCAGTTCACAACTCCCTTAGATAAGCATGTCTCCCAGCCCCAAACATATAGCATGAATTAAGCAGATATAAGAAGTCTCATAAATGAAAGTCTTATCTGTTCCTTTTGGTTTGGAGGGAAAATCTTCTCTGTCCCTGGTTCAGCTCCCTTTTCCTCAGGGTGTGTCAGCATTCAGGTTTAGAAGTTTCCCCTGTGTCTTGAAAGCAGCTCTGCTGTTTCTTCTGGCAGGGCTCAAGACTGTTTGTCTCCAAGTTCAGCTCAGGTGTGAGCTAAGGAGTCTCACTTCCTGTCTCAAAAGACAGGCTTTTCTAAGCCATCTAATCAGGCAGGTGGTGTTTGTTAATTGACTACCAGCAGTTAACCACCACACTGCTGGATTAGAGGTACATTACCTGAACAGGGATAACTCCCCTGTTACAGTGCCCATAAGCAATCTTGCCTGGATGGCCTTTTGCCGCTTCAATGGCTAAGACAGAGCTCCTTATATTCACTACAATCCACCAAGTCTCGCAAGCACACTGCCTAGGTGTTACATTCAACCTTTCCTTCTCCCCACATATAAAACACTGTTAACTAAATCTTTCCATTTCTTTCTTGGCAACATTGCTAAGATACGCCCCTCACTAACACAAACACTCATGCATGCCCTTCTTCTCTCCCCTGTTGATTACGGTAACTTTCACCCAGCCACCATGCCTCATAATCGCTCTCATGGACAATCCATTCAAAATGCTGCTGCCCAAATCGTCTCTTGCTCTGTCTGCTTTCCATCACCTGAACTCTGCTGGGGTCCTAATTATTTCCATGTAAACTACATTTTCCTCCTTTCTTTTAAGACGCTATATTCCTCTGTACCTCTATATATCTAAACTCTGATCCCGTTACACCCCTCCTTGCCTCTAGCGTTCAAAGGTTTCTCATTTTTGCACCTTTTACCTCGACAGCCCTCTTCCATCTTCAACTTTTTTCACTAATCTCTCCCTACTATATTCATCAAAGTACAGGCAGTCTTCATTTTACAACGCTTCGTTTTACAACGAATGGCTTATCCAACGCTATGCAATGCATACCTATGTTCATTTATACAACGCTAAAACGGCTTATCCAATGCTCTTACGACGCTTTGCATCGTTGTTTATGTGTATGTGTGTATATATATATATACACACACACATATATATATATATATATATATATATATATATATATATATATATATATATATATATATATATACACACACACACATACACATACAAAAACAACGTTGCAAAGCGTCATAAGAGCATATATATAATATTATATTATACTACATAATATTATATTATACTATATAATATATTATTTATTATGTTATATTATATATATAATACAGTATATACACTACATAATGTATGTGTGTGCTGCATATCTTATTGCCTGCATAAAATATTTGGTGTATTTTAGTGTTAAAAATGTCTTCAGGAACGGAACCTTTCATTTAAACAGTGTTCCTATGGGAAAACGTGATTCGCATTACAACGTTTCGCTATCCAACGCCATTTTGAGTAACGCATTGTGTCGGATAACCGAGGACTGCCTGTACCTTCACTGTCCACATTCAAAGCCCACGTCAAAATCCACCTCATGAAACTTTCTACACTTCTACTATGAACTATAAATGCATTTGACATCCCCAGACTGCACTTCTTATAATGCACTTTTACTCCTAGTGTGTGTGTAAGCCTCCCGATACTCAACTTAGATTGTAAGATCATTGGGCAAGGGTCTCCATTTGCTGTATGTTGTAATTTACTTGTTTCTCTTATTCCCATGGTTTGTAATAGATTTACCTTGTATTGTACTATTGTAAAGCGATGAGTATATTGTTGGCGCTAAATAAATAAAATGATACATACATTATAAGATTTACTTCAACTAAAAGAATGCTCCCCATTAATCTATTTTTCACCCATTCATACTTCAGACACATTGCTGATTAAATATTCTTTGAACAAGACTTTTCACCTGTTTCTCATTTCATAGCAGCCGGTGACGATTTTCACAATGTATTTGTATCTTTCAACATTTACATTTCAAATGCCTACGGGGCAAATAAGACTATTTATGTATTGTTTTAATGGTAAGATGATCACAAAGCTGTTAATTCAAAATAATAAGAACCAATGAGCATGTACACTTATCTTTTGTCATAAAACTGCACTTATGAATAAGGAACTTAATAAATGAAACCCACAATGTGACCTACAATGCAGAAAAGATGCAATGAGGGTGATGGATCTTCTGCAAATCGCCCTTTCATGATAAAACATCAAAGTCATCCTGGCATCTACTAGATAATGAAGTCTATCTTATTCTGATTTATGAGGCACAGAGCAACACGCTTCTAATCTCATTTCAACATTTTAAAGCCAGCCTGAAACAACTTCAGGCATGAGAAGTATCTGTTTTAATTATAGCAGAATTTCAAGGCATTCTTGAAACAGAAAGATCTATTATGACCTAGTAGCAGAATCATCTTTCAGAACTAGAATGCATTAAGAATGTGTTTGCTTTAGAAAAAAAAAACACATTGTTTTCATGATTTGCCTATTATCATGTGCAAGGGCAGACTTTCTAGAGCATTGATTTATTTTTTCATGTTGAATACATTGACCACTCCTTTCCCTGAATACAATATTACTCACAGTTTATATGGAGCCACCTACAGGGATATCAGTAACTTACTTGACGTTTTTAAACAGTTGAGCAGTAGGACTATGAAGACTTTGATAAAGGCCTTTGGTACAGAAGTAGCAAGACTTATGGTTTTCAGTGCCGTGATTGCGCATGGTTCTGCTCCTGTGCCGATTACGGCGCCAAAAACAAATGATTAATGCTGAGGCAGTACATGCTTCTGAATGGCAACCCCTCTGCGTTAATCATTGCACTGAAGCAAGTGCAGAGCCCCCATTCCTGTTCTCCGTTTACTCCTGTGTGAGCGAACAGAGGAGGTACAGTATGGGGGTTCCACTCTGCCCCACATACCTGATCTCCTCTGCTCCACATGCTGTCTTCAATCGCCTGCACTCGCTCTCCCTGCCCCTGCACATTTTACACCGTCTGGCACAGTCCAACCCACTTGATGAGTGGATTCCGTCAGACGTCAAGAGGGGGCTGGACAGTGCTGAAGCGGGGAAAGGGAATGCTGGCTGGCCCCCCACAGTGATAATCCTCCTGGGCCGCAATCAACACTGACCTCAGCGCCGCAGACTTTTGCTTGTTTGTCCCTAGTGCCGGGGACAGTAAGTCTGGTAACATCTATAAATTCTTTTTCTTTCAGTGTTTTTACCCAATAACACATTTCCTCCCTAAGCAGTGGTTTTTAATCTTTTTTTTTTTTTTGGTTAAGGAACCCTATAATTATATTGTGAAATTCTGCAGAACCCCAACCCTCTCTAATAGTGCATGTAAAATCAGATACATTGTACGGAACCACAACCCTCTCTAATAGCGCGTCTCAGATCAGATGCATTGTAACTTCTTCTATATTTGGTACAATTATCACATGACCTGAAAATTGCAGGGAACCCTTTATGGATGCATGGGCAACTCAAGGCTTCCTATGAACCCTGGTTGAAAAACACTGCACTAAACCTGTTCTTATTAGACACGCACATAGTCAGGAACTTTTTCTCTCTTTTTATACAGGCGTCCAAAATTCCCTGGCAAAGAGCTAAAGGAAGTAATGACTAAAAATATAGCTCAGAGATGCAATCTCCTTCTACAAATTCCACATTAAATTCCACATTTAAGACCCACCTCAAAACACAACTGCTTAAGGAAGCATGTGAGTAGCTCCATGGCGCTACACACCTCACACCTTGGCCCCTTGCAGAAGCACTTACCATAATACAGCTAAACCCCGTTATAACGCGCCTCGTTATACCGCGATTCGGTTATAATGCGGTTTTCCCGTGGCTCCCGTTTTAAAAAAAAATGTAAAAAAAAAATTTTTTAAAAATTTTTTTTTTTTACATTTTTTTTTTTTTTGCACACTGCACACACTGCTCATTGCTCACACTGCCACACTGCACACTGCACACACACTGCTCATTGCTCACACTGACACACACACTGCACACTGTACACACACTGCTCATTGCTCACACTGCACTCACTGACACACTGCTCATTGCTCACACTGCACACACTGACACACTGCACACACACTGCTCATTGCTCACACTGACACACTGCACGCACACTGCACACTGCACACTGCACACACACTGCTCATTGCTCACACTGCACACACTGACACACTGCACACTGCACACACTGACACTGCACACACACTGCTCATTGCTCACACTGCACACACTGCACACACACTGCTCATTGCTCACACTGCACACACTGACACACTGCACACACACTGCACACTGCACACACACTGCTCATTGCTCACACTGCACACACTGACACACTGCACACACACTGCACACACACTGCACACTGCACACACACACTGCACACAATTATTATATAGAAATAAACAGACAACTGCACTTTAACAGATGTATTTTGCCTGTACAACGTCTTGTGACTTTTGTTTCACAAAGTTAAGGGGGTGGGAAGTCATTGTGCTGTGGGGGTTGGGGGGGTGGCGGGGCCCTGCGCTGCGGCTACGGCGGGCCCTGTACTGCGGCGGGGGGGGGTTAGCGGTCTGTGTGTGTGAGTGCGAGTGCCTGTCTGTGTGTGTGTGTGTGAGTGCGCGAGTGCCTGCATGTGTGTGCGTGCGTGTGTGTGTATGAGTGCGTGAGTGCCTGTGTGTGTGTGTGTGTATGTGTGTATGTGTGTATGTATGAGTGCTCCAGCCCGAGTCCGTGGAGGGAGGGGGGGGGGGGAGAGTAGCGGGTCCCTCCTGCAGCCAATGGAGGGAGTGGGGGGAGAGTAGCAGCTCCCTCCTGCAGTCCGGGGAGGGGGGGGGGAGAGTAGCAGCTCCCTCCTGCAGTCCGGGGAGGGGGGAGAGTAGCAGCTCCCTCCTGCAGTCCGGGGAGGGGGGGAGAGTAGCAGCTCCCTCCTGCAGTCCGGGGAGGGGGGGGAGAGTAGCAGCTCCCTCCTGCAGTCCGGGGAGGGGGGGGAGAGTAGCAGCTCCCTCCTGCAGTCCGGGGAGGGGGGGAGAGTAGCAGCTCCCTCCTGCAGTCCGGGGAGGGGGGGGAGAGTAGCAGCTCCCTCCTGCAGTCCGGGGAGGGGGGGAGAGTAGCGGGTCCCTCCTGCAGCCCGTGTAGGGAGGGGGGGGGGAGAGTAGCAGCTCCCTCCTGCAGTCCGTGGAGGGGGGGGGGGAGAGTAGCGGGTCCCTCCGCTCAAGCCACGCCCCCCCTCCCTGTCAAACCTCCCACCTCCCGCTCCGGCTTTTACACACACTTACACACACACTCAGACACTTACACACACTCACAGACACTTACACACACTTACACACACACTCAGACACTTACACACACTCACAGACACTTACACACACTTAGACACACTTAGACACTCACACACACTTACACACACTCACAGACACTTACACACACTTAGACACACTTAGACACTCACACACACTTACACACACTTACACACACACTCAGACACTTACACACACTCACAGACACAGACACTTACACACACTTACACACACTTACACACACTCACAGACACTTACACACACTCACAGACACTTACACACACTCACACCCACATACACACACCCATATACACACACCCACTTTCTCTCCCATATATACATACACACACACACACACTCTCTCACTCTACACAGACGGGGGGTGGGGTCAGAGCAGAGGAAAGGCCGCGACCAGCACCACCACCCGCTCCCCCCCCCCTCCTCCCGCGCAGGCAGCGGGAGCACCGGGGACAGCGGTGGGGAGCAGAAACCCCCCGCTACCACCTCCGTGCAGGCAGCGGGATCTGAGGTAAGCGGCGACCTGAGGGACATCCCCGCTCCCATCTCCTGCCCCGCGGGCTGTCACGCGGTGACAGGGGGAAGCGGGGACAGGAGGGACATCCCCGCTCCCATCTCCTGCCCCGCGGGATGAATATGCGCTAAAGCGCGGCGGCCATTTTTTTTTCCGCGACCCCGTTAGTAACGCGGTGGTCTCGGGGTGGACCCCGAGACCCGCGTTATAACGGGGTTTAGCTGTACCTTCCTACTGTCTCTCTACTTTCTTCCTACCAACCAATTAGATTATAAACTCTTCGGAGCAGGGACTTCTTTTCCTAAATGTTACTTTTAGGTCTGAAGCACTTATTCCCATCATGTGTTATTTATATTATTTGTTATTTACATGATTACCACGTATATTACTGCTGTGAAGCGCTACAGTATGTACATTAATAGCGCTATATAAAGACATGCATACAAACCTATAAAAACAGTGTTAATAAAAAGGTTTACTTTTACAATTACGCTACATTTTGGCTTACTGTGTACACATGGGGGTTCGCAGTCCTATTATATATTCCACTCTTTCACTGGGTCACTGTTAATTTCAGTGGAATCTCTCATCTATTCATGTAATTAGCTTCCTGAGAAAGTGGCATCCCGTCTTAAAAGAAACATTTTCACTTATCTTGCTTCCTGTGTAAAAATGAGTCTGTTTCTATTTTATTTGAGTCCATTCAATTTGAATGTTATTTGGTCATTTGTGTTCTTTACCATTTTCTCTGCAAACTAATTATGCTGCCATAATTATCAAAAACAAATAACAACATGGAAAGGCTTCTAGATTAATCATCTCTCTGGATAAAACAGTTTACAAACAGCCTTATCATAAAATACTATTTAGGTAGTACGACGACAAAAGCTAATAAAAAGTTATTGAACCATACTTAATCTTGCCTGCTTTGCAGAAATGTACAGTAGTGCCAGCCATCTACATGGGAGTAGCTCAGAGAGTCAAGACACTGAATCCAAACAATGACACTGACTTTTAATCAGGGGAACCTGGTTCAAATCCCCGTATCTGCTCCTTGTGACCATGGGCAAATCACGTAATCTCCCTGAGTCTCAGGCACCAAAATCATAGATTGTAAACTCATCTGGGCAGGCCCTGTCTCTGTAACATTCCTATGTGCTGCAAACCGCGCACTATACTGTACTTGTGAAGCGATTTGCGTCCTATTGGGAGAAAATAAAGTTATTATTACATGTAACCAAAAGATGAACACAAGGCAGCAAGGACAAGCACAACCAAATAAGGATTATTCACGACTCCCGAGACGCATAATGAATGCCAAAAAAGATACTACTATTGGTCTTTAGCAGGCAAGTGCAGATAAGAATGCGACATTTTGTGTCACGTGACACTGTCAGCCAAGTGCCACATGCACCATGAACAGTGAGCTCTTATCTGCACTCACCTGCTAAAGACAAACAAAAGTGCCTTTTTTGCCATTAATTATGCATCTCTTATAGTAACGAATAACCCTTATTGGCTGTGCTTATCCTTACTACCCTGTGTCTACAGTTTGGATTTTTAGCTAATGCGGGGGTTAACTTCTTGTATTTAATCCCCCTTTAACCTTTTTTCCCTTTTACATATGGCTATTGATTTTACCCACATTTAACCGACTGAACAAGCCACTACAATTACTTCCCTCTAGCCCTGGGGGAGATTTCCTCTTTAAAGTCTAGTAGAGGATACAGTAATATAAAAAATATACACACCATGACCGCTGCTTGCATGTTCTACAAGGAAAGTCCCCCTTTCAAACAATGTGCTGTGATTTCATGCAGATTTTCTGCCCCCGTGGGTGATTTTTTTTTAAACTTAAATATTAATTTGCTTCTTCTTTGGCATATCATTTTCCACTGTCAGCGTTTCATATTCCAATTAATAATGTACCCATCCTTTTACATCAAGGTCGTCAGCCTGATGGGTAGATGCACAATGAAGACTAAACGTATAACACAGGAAGGGGGGGGTGACCTATCTCCAATGGCCACCAACAGGTCAGGTTTTCAGTATATCCCTGCTTCAGCACAGGTGATTGAGCCACCTGTGCTGAAGCAGGGATGTCCTTAAAAACCTGACCTGTTGGTGGCCCTTGAGGACTGGAGTTGGCCACCCTTTGCATATCGCATATTCAGTGTAAGGCCTGGGACATAGAGGAGCAAACAGCGCTGAGCCGCGCTCCTGCTCTGCCTCGCCTGCTCCAAAATGGGGCTTTTCCCTGTCCTTGCAGGCGAGGCAGTGAGCGCGCTCTGGGGGCGGGGTGGGGGCGGAGCGGATGCATGTCAGGAGGCGGGGCTAGTCCCCTAATCCCATTGGATGGGAGCGGTCACGTGACCGCTCCTCCGCTTCCCCGAGCGGCGGCAAATTTAAAAACTGCCTGTCTCGGGAAAGTTTCTCAGCCTCCGCACGCATCAGCGCGTATGCGGAAGAAGAAACTATAGCCGCGCTGATGACAGATGCAGGGGCTTTGTGCATCAGCTCAGCGCGGCTCAGCCCACCTCAGCGAGCTTAAAACCACTATGTCCCAGGCCTAACAGAGAAACAAAGTGTATTCTTGTATCCATGTATGTGTTTAATTAATGTGCTGCCATCACTTCACGATATTCAGAAAATACAACTCGTGCTCTATGCAGCAAAAGAAGACGGTAAAAGGTTAAACAGTACCAGCAAATCTCTCGAATGTAGAGAATAATCACAAATTAACTGTGCTTTTTAAATTGAAGCACCATAAATTGATGTATAAACTCCATGTTATAATCCTCTGTAACAGATCAAATGCACTCGCATTCACTCTCAATGACTTCTGTATATAGCAGGAATGCACAGGATTCATACGAATGCCCTCATTGTATTCGTGTACTTCAATCTAGGGCTCTTGAACCCCTCATTGACCTCACCAGGCGCTCTCAGCCCCATATAAAGTATTGTTTATTCATTGCCTGAACACATTTTCCTATGTAAATTATTTACAACGCTATGACTCTTTCTTTGCACTTCATTTGTACTTCTCAACACTACAGTTGCAATAACAGGAGTGACTAAAGATCATTACTATTCTAAGAAACCACAATTCTCAATTGTCATGCAAATTTGCTTCGTATATGGCAACCGCTATTGCCTTTAACTGTCTAAACTTAATAAAAGCACATCTGGTTGCTACAGTAACAGGCTTCTGTTGCATATTAATTTGTTTCCTTGTCCCTTTGATATACTTTTAGTAGGGTGAGTGCAAGACAGTGAGTATCTTCCAGTCCGGTTACGTTGTATACTTATTGTTGAAGCTCAAGAATCGTATGGAATATTCCAATGTGTCCAATACAAGGACTTCAGTAAATTTGCCAAATAACTTAAAAGTGAAATAACTTCTCTACAATTTGACAAATCAACAATGACAATTTACCAGAGCTCCCAATCACTATGACTGCATGAGCAAATGAGCAGACTGCTAGTGGTTTATTGAAGTTAAACATACTGTACACATGTCCTGAAAGGCACACACACCAATTAGGTTTGTTACTAGATAAGCCTCCCGACCCCATACAAAACATGTCAAAGCAAACGTTCTAAATTATTTGTGGGAATATTAAACTACAAAAATCTAAATTTCAGATAGAGTCTGCAGAAAAAGGGCTACCAACCGAAATATACACATATAACGAGGGCTCAAAAAAGAAAAAGAAACACACTATTAGTATAAAATTTTAAACGTTATTAATATTTATAAATTGCAAAACGTAAAACTTACATAAAATAGGATCACAGTAGATCCAAACATCACTGGGGGAGCACGAGGGAGGGGTGAATGTGAGCGTAGGAACCAACACTGAGGCAAGATCCCAAATGCCAGATGATCCGGTGGCTACGTTCTGTCTGCTCAATATCCAAATTCAAACCCCTTCACTTCGCGCTCAACCACCGCAGGGAAGTAAAAAACACAGCTGCCCGGAGGAGGAACGTAATGCCGCTTCCTCTCTGCTGCGTATCACGTCACCTCTACGCATTTCGCGTCATATGACGCTTCGTCAGGATCCTTCCTATTTAGCACACTTTGGGACATATCATGATTTTTGGAACCGCACGCACTTAATATATTTTTTCTTGAGAAAAGGGGCTACACATGATATATTGTTTACACTGCTGTCTCCAGGTGGACGTCACTGGTTACGGTTCGGTGCTTATACGGATCAGACAGCAATTTTTCAAATCCAAGAAACCTATATAAAATCCTTATCTTTCAGTCATCAGCACTCCATAAATCACTAAGAGAACGTGATACAGATTTTCAGGAGTAGGTCAATACAATTGAATGTGGCAGGAAGAATTATACTGAATATTCACAAGAGCACAAAGGAAACAGAAAAGTGTCAATTTTGGTGCAGGATTATTAAAAGGATGGGAATAAAAATGCAGTTCACTACTTTTTATTTCAGCATTATAATTGTGACAAACCATATAATTTCATCATATTGCTCTGGTATTGCTGTGATTATCCGAGTCTGTTTCCCAATGCCTGCTACTTGGCACATATACAAAATGAACCAAGTAACATACACAATACTGTAGGTCAGGGGTGGCCAACTCAGTTCTTAAGGGTCACCAACCGGTCAGGTTTTCAGGATATTCCTGCTTCAGCCCAGGTGGCTTAATGGGCCACCTGTTCTGAAGTAGGGATATCCTGAAAACCTGACCGGTTGGTGACCCCTAAGGACTGGAGTGGGCCACCCCTGTAATAGCTAGCTTTTCTGAACCCTTTTTTCTTTTCCTGATTTTGCTACAACTAAGACCGAAATGAGGAAAACAAATGATAATATGTAAGGAACCAGATACTGTACCACCAAATCCTTTACAGTATGTGGAGTTTTACTCTGTGCAAGGTTTTTCAGAAGAGCGTTAAACGCTCATGTTGCTTCAAATACTGATTGTGTTAAATAATTATGTGAAGAAGAATTGAGAAGCTTAAAGACCTTATCACTCTTATATCTGTGGGCCCTAAAAATGGTCTCTACCAACTACAAACGTAGCCGGTTTTATTCAGTTAACAGATAACATAGACTATCCGGAGATCACACAAAATATTACAACATATCCCAATGAAGTGAAAATAACCCTGTCTACAGCTCTACATTTTAAATACTCTTTTTGCCTTCCTTTTATAAAATAAAAGACCAGTACGGCTACTATCAAAAATGATAGATAACCTGATCAGCCAAAGAGATGATGCAAAATAATCAGGAACAACAATGTGTTTCGATGAAATCAGCAATTAGGGTCCTAATGAAATACGAAATCACTGAATGTGACCCTTATTTTTGTTCCACACTCACTGTTACCTAATGCAGTGGTGCGCAAACTGGGGGACGCGCCCCCCAGGGGGCGGGAGAATTTGCAGGGGGGGGGGGTGCGGGCTGTTACAGTGACCCCGCGCTCTTCCCCCAGACATTTAATTTAATGCCGGGGAGGCGTGAGGCCTCTGTAACCTCATTTACCTACTGGCAGCCGGGTCTTCGGTGACGCGTCGCCATGGCAACGTGTCTTCAAAAGACGCAGCGGTGTCATGTGACGTCACGCGTTGCTATGGCAAGGCGCGTCAAATGACGGGGTGGGGTCGCATGACGTGACCCGCAACGTCATTTGAAGCCGTGCCTTCGGGGGAGGGGGGCGCGAACGCTGCGGCTCCCAGGAAGGGGGCTGCAGCTGAAAATGTTTGCGCAGCGCTGACCTAATATACACTTCCTTTTAACTTTACAAACAAAAGCCAAGCTGGATCAATTCAGAACCGAGATCGCTGTAGCCAACGTGGTGCAGGCAATGGCGCGCGCCCGCGGAGGGAATAAGGCGTCAGCCCTGCCCCTCTCTCACGCGAGAATTATTCAAAACAATGGCCACTTCTCCGGCTGCTTTGTATTTGTCCCGCTGCAACGCGCTGGCGGGAATATAAATCAAATATAAATTTGTCATTCTTGCTCTAATTTTGTATTCCCTACAAAAATTCTGCAAATTAAAAAAAATTACATAAAAGTAAATGACTTAAAAGAATAGATTTTAACCAAAATAAAAACTATATGTTGTTTCTAGCATATTCTGTTAGAGACATTGCAGCCAGTGAAGTATTTCAAATTGGTTATACAGTCATTAGCAAGGCAATTTGGAAAGATCGACACATCATTTTGCCATACAGAATTTGGTTCACTTTAAAATTGACTTCCTCCACATACAAGTCGTTTATATTTTATCTTTAACGTTTCAACAGCCACTGGTGACAGTGACCCGTAACAGTCTAATCCCAGCTAAATGCCATCGTCCTACTTTTCCTAGAGCATAACCTTACCAGGCCTCTTGCAGTAGAATAGAATACTCATGAGGGGAAGTGGTCTCAGGGAAATTGGAGAGAATTGTCAGGCGATGCGGTAGCAGATCTGATCCATGGTAAGTGAACAGAATTTCCAATGCTTGCACATTACTTTCCTGCGAACAACAAAAATAATGTGTTTTGATGTCAGCCACTTGAGATCAACTATGTAATTAGGGGTCATATATATTTAGCAGTGTTAAGCTCAAGGTCCCATAATGGGATATATCAGCTGCTACTGTACGAGCTTTCAACCAAGTTGCCCTTCAAGGGAGTAGCTATATGGGGTCCCAGCTCCCCACCTCACACTTTATTCCTGCATGTATGGATTTATACTTGATTATACTGCATACACACTGCAGTGGGAAAATAATGTCATGGATTAGCACCAGCTTTCCAGCAGAGCAAACAAAAAAGAAAAAAATAAACAGATAAGAAAAACAGGTTTCCCAGAGGTCCTGTGGATACGGGATTGTCCCTTATTTGACACCCAATTGTCCCATATTTTAGTGTCTGGACGTGAAATGCCTGCACGTAAAATGACTGCAATGAAACCAGTCACAAAAAAGTAATAGATTTCTACTTGAGTGTAATCGTTACCTTTTCCGATAGATGTCGCCTTACTATATCATTAAAAGAATGAGGACGTCGATTGTCATCTCATAATACCATGACACCCAACCCTATAGGCGTTACTTTTTCAGTCAGCTTGAAGCATTTGCAAATCGTCACTCAATACGGCGTCCCACTTTCATACTGGATTTCTACGTCCCGTATTCTAAAAACTTACATATGGCAACCCTAGGCAAACATGTCGCCATGCCCAGCATCATGTTACTTTGTGTCCAGTTAGCAGGGATTCCTGAATTGCTGTGAATTCCTATTGGCACCATCAGCTTGCTGTATACATGGTTCCCAGCACATTGAGCATTAGCGATGAGTTAACTAACTGCATCAGATTCTAAATGATACTAGAGGTGAAAGGCTACCCACTTAAAGAGGAATCAATGTTATCTTTACTGTTCTGACTTTGTAACATTACCCGAGCATATGTTCTTGCTGACAGCACAATATTTTGGTTCCTAAACTTCTTGAAGAATTCTGCATCATATCTCTCCTCAGCTGCATGAGGCCCCCCAAGGATTTCCTTTAGGACAAAGAAGCAGATGTTTCAGAATGTTGTTCAAAATATGGTAATAGCACAGATTATGAATGGATGATTCAAATCCATTTATCAACAGCTCAGCATGTTCTCATGCAGTAAAACTACATTCTAGACACGCTGTTAGGATCACTGCTTCCAGGTACTGAGTAATACTGTACTACTATTTTTGTTTTATTGTCATCGTTTAGTCCTTTAATGTTCACATTATTTCAGAAACCCACATTGATTACATCACAGGTCTATTGAAATAATTTTTCAAGACCCTCCGTGCATTTTAATAATCAAAGACCACCACAATGTTATTTTATATTTATCCTTTGTGAAATTCATTGTTGTGACAACGTTTCATTTTTACGTAGACAAGAGACGGTTATAGCTACATTCCGTCCACCAAGTATACTACAGCAATTGTCCATATTCAACTTTAATTAACATACTGATGTAATGACCCTTTACTGTGGGTAATTAAACAAAATGAGGAATGTTACTGTGGAAAAAATATCTACCCAATAATAAAATAATCTCGCATCCTGTACCAACAGGATAAAGAAAACAAAGCCAAAAGGTGCTCCAAACGTAATCATGCCAGATGGAGCTTGTAATGCTCTTACGACATTATCTAATGATGCAGTAGCAAAAAACAAACACAAGGAGGATTAGCTCAATCAGAAGTTCACAATCTAAGAATTTAAGATACAACAGCAACCATTGTCCTCACCTCGTATGTTGATAGGCGATCTAGGTAAGTTAATAACTTGAGCCTACAACGGCACAATTCTTTTTGTTCTAGAGTTAGACTGTGAACAAAAAACAAGAATTAAACTGAATGCAGTTTACATATGAGATAAAGCAAAGAGAGGATTAGCAAAATAAGTTGCAACATTCAGTTATTGAATCTCATTATTAATAAACGAAAAGCTTGATGAATTCTCTATTACACACTTTGCGGTTTGTATACTTACTCCAGTTTGGTTTTCTATCCAACTAGGTGATATTTTCTGTTACCACATTATTGCACATTGTAACGTGTGATCTTGTTCAACCTCCATTTCATATGTTTGGATTGAACTCAACATATCGATGACAAATGTTTAGTTGGGTAAAAAAAACAAAATCATCTGTCCTCGCCTCTGTTCTACTACAGCTAATACTTTCTCCCCTCATTAAATACTATATGAACTTAACACTTCTGTTTCTTTCACTGAAGACTCCTTTGATACTTCTTTGACACCTCATCTCCAATCTCTCGCTGCGTCCCTGATCACCTCTTGAGGTCTATTCCAGGCTGTCTCCGCTGTTGTTTAACAGATGAATTGTTTATTATTGCTGTCTCCTGCACTTGAAATTGCTTTAATACCTATCTGAGAGATATATAGAAGGAAAAGGGGCTTCTGCTTCAGCTAAACCTATGGGGGTGCACGTGGGGATAAAGGTTTATTGCAAAGAAAAAGAAAGAGATCCCACTAGAATCATGCACTCCACCTAGGTGATAATTTCACATTTACTGGTAATACGTGGTGTTTGCCACCTCCACTAATAAGAGAATTTTTATTTACATGCTGAAACAAAAGAAATAAAATCAAGACTCATAGTACTAACTATGTTGGTGATCTTGGTTGGCAAAGTAATTCTACCATGAATATTTGTAGCTCATGACTGTAAGAAAGTACCTATATATAAACACCTGGCTAAACTGGCAAACATACGTAAAGTTGCTACTTATCATAAACAAAAGTGCACGTGTAATGAAGTAGGATTACTTTACCTACCAAGATCACCAACATAGTTAGTACTAGGAGTCTTGATTTTATTTCTTTTGTTTCAGCATGTAAATAAATATTCCCTTATTAGTGGAGGTGGCAAACACCACCTGTTACCAGTTAATGTGAAATTATCACCTAGGTGGAGTGCATGATTCTAGTTGGATCTCTTTCTTTTTCTTTGCTATCTGAAAGTTAACATACTTAATGCAACTTTTAATAACTCCATAACACAACTGCACTACCCTCTCTAGATGCTTTTATTCCTTATAAAAAACTCTAAAAAACAACACACTTACTATCCTCCTACTGTCTCTGTACGTTCTCCCCACCAATTACATTGTAAGCTCCCCAGAGCAGGGACTCCTCCTCCGAAATGTTACTTTTATCTCTGAAACACTTATTCCCATGACCTGTTGCCTTGGTCCCAAATACCATTGTAACGGTCTTGTCTTGTTTAAAAACAGTTTGTTTTGGGAAATCCAATTTTCAAGTCTCAAAAAGTCAGACTGGAGTATGTGTTCAAGGTCGGAGAGGCTAGAGCTTTGTGCATATAAGATTGTGTCATCTGCATACATGTGTATTGAAGCTCCCTTACAAGCTGTAGGAAGATCCTTGATAAACACTGAGAAGAGTAGGGGCCCCAGAACAGAGCCTTGCGGGACACCGCAGATGATATCCAAGTGGTTGGAGTTAGAGCCTAAGATAGACATGTTGGGATCTACCTGATAAGTAGGAATTAATCCAGTTTAAAGCATGCTTCCCTATTCAAGAGCACTGGAGATTGTTAAGCACGATAACATGATCAACAGTATCAAAAGCCTTTGCAAAATCTAGGAATACTGCACCAGTGAGTTGTCCCAGTTCCATTCCACACGGAATCTCATTGCAAAATTTTAGCAGGGTAGTTACGGTGGAGTGTTTGGGGCGAAAGCCAGATTGGAATTTGCTAGGGAAATTTGTCTTGATATAGTAATCGCTTAATTGGGAGTGAACACATTTTCCCATGACTTTGGATAGTATTGGGAGAAGAGAGATTGGCCTGTAGTTTGCAACAGTGTTTTTGTCCCCACTTTTGAAGATTGGGACAACACAGGCAGTTTTCCAGGTCTTAGGAATATGGCCTGCAGATAGAATAGAGTTGACATGGGAAGCAATTGGTTTGGCAATGGCTAGGGCTCCAAGTCTTAGGAACTTAGATTGTAGTGTCAGGTCCCCATTGGCTGCTAAGTTTTAATTTGAGGAGCACCTTTGTGATCTCCTCCTCAGATACAGGGACAAATGTAAAATTATGGGCAGTGTTGGGAGACGGTGGGGCTCTAGGAATACTATAGGGGTACTCTCAGAATGAGGTTCATGATGGTGGTTTGGGTTGCGTTTCTCTAATAAGTTAGTAGCACCCCCCACAAAGTAATCATTGAATGCATTTGCAATGTCAGTGGGATTTGTCACAGTAATATCCTTCTTAATGATATTATATGGTTGTTGATGGATAGAAGGCTAGAATATATTGTTGATAACCTTCCAGAGGTTAGCTGGGTTTGATGTATTCTGGCGAAGATTGTCAGAGTAATATTGTGCTTTTGCCTATCTTGTTTGCCTTATACACATATTCCGCAGGCATCCGATTGACCCTACCTGTCTTTCTAACTATTGACCTGTCTCCCTCCTGCCTTTTGCCTCTAAACTTCTTGAACGTCTTGTATTCTCTCGCTTGCTCCACTTTCTCAACACCTAATCCCCTCTACAATCTGGCTTCCGCACTGCTCACTCGGCTGAAACAGCCCTCACTAAAATAACTAATGACCTCCATGCTGCCAAAGACAGAGGTCATTACACACTGCTCATATAACGCAACCTCTCTGCAGCATTTGATACTGTGGACCACCCTCTTCTCCTTCACATTCTCCATACTCTTGGCATTCGTAACAAAGCTCTATCCTGGATCTCCTCTTACCGCTCCCATCGTACTTTCAGTGTCTCTTTTGCCAACACCTCCTCCTCTATCTATCCATCTCTCTGTGGAGGTACCCCAGGGCTCTGATCTGGGAACCCTTCTCTTTTCTCTTTACACACACTCTCTAGGTGACCTAATCACATCTCTTGGGTTCAAATGTCACATCTATGCTGATGACACACAAATTTACTTTTCAACCCCGACCTTACACCTGTTTTACAGACTAAAGTTGCTGAATGTTTCAGTTATATATCAGCCGGGATGGTCCTCTGCCGCCTAAAACTTAACATGGTAAAAACAGAGCTCCTCATACTTCCTCCCAAATCTGGCCCTACTACCTCCTTCCACATTACTGTTGTAAGTACTAATCATTCAGCAGTAGCCGAAGCATGCTGCCTAGGGGTCACACTCAACTCCTCTCACATTCAAAATGTAGCAAAAAAAAAGCAGTTTTGCTCTGTTGCTCGACTGCAAAAACTCTGACACAGACCCTCATTCCCTCCCGTCTCGACTACTGTAACCTCCTGCTGTCTGGCCTTCCGGACTCTCACCGGTCTCACCTATAATCTATCCTAAATGCTGCTGCCAGAATCACTCTACTATTTCCGAAATATGTCTCGGCGTCTCCCTTGCTGAAATCCCTCTCCCGGCTTCCTATATCCTATATCTCCCGGCTTCCTATATCCAAATCCTGTATCACACACACTCAATTCTCCTCATCTCTTTTAAAGCTTTACATTGTTCTGCTCCTCCTAACATCTCAGCCATAATTTCTCGCTATAAACCATCCTGATTCTTGCGTTCTGCCCAAGGATGTTTTCTCTCTACCCCTTTTGTATCTAAAGCCCTCCCCCGCATTAAACCCGTCTCGCTGACTGCTCAACATCTCTGGAATGCCCACCCCCTCAATATCCGACTAGCACCCTCTCTATCCACATTTAAAACCCACCTCAAAACACACCTGCTTATGGAAGCATATGATTAGCTTCATGGCTGATAATTAACACCTCATACATCGACCTTGGCCCCTTGCAGATGCCCTCCTACTGTCTCTGTACGTTCTTCCTATCAACCAATTAGATTTCAAGCTCTTCGGAGCAGGGACTCCTTTTCCTAAATGTTACTTTTATGTCTGAAGCACTTCTTACCTTTATGTGTTATTTATATTATTTGTTATTTATATGATTGTCACATATATTACTGCTGTGAAGCGCTATGTACACTAATGGTGCTATATAAATAAAGACACACACACATACAGTACATCTGTATTTATTAAGATCATTGGTAGTGCCAGTTACTTTGTAGCTTTTCCACAAGGCATCCCTAAAATGGTAGAGTGCTATAAGGTCAGTTGTTACCCACAGAAGGTTGCCCCCCCTGTCTCCCCGTACTCTTATTCTGCGTAGTGGAGCATGGGTATCAGAGTTTTAAGTACTGTGACAAACAGCTTACTCCGGGGCTCCGCCGTTTGTCCGGGACTGATAGAACACGGTCTTTTAGGGTAGGTTAAATGATGAGGCGTCACGTACTGTTCCTTTAAACAGGCTATGCCTGGTTTATTCAGTCCCAGGCACTGAGACTGCCACAGTGCATACCACAGAAACACATCCAAACAAAAAGCTGCTCACCTGAGCGATAACTTAACTTAGATTTTCCCTAACTCAGGGTGGAAGTGGCTTTTCCACTTCCAACAACAAAACAAGGTACTTTTCAGTTTTAGACAAAAAGGAACAGAAACATTTAACCTGTTTGGGGAGAGGCTTTTCCCCTCTCTGCTTCCAGCAGCCTTCCTGTCTCCAGGCTCTTGGGGAGAGGGGAGAGGAAACAGGAAATCAGTCTTACATACCTGATTTCTAATTAGCATGACAGGTGACAGAAATCAGGCAGCAGACAAACTCTGGTCTGGATCTCTCATCCCTCAGTTCCAGCGCTTGCCAAACTGTGGGATGGAGTGCATGTATTATAAGGCTGCACTCCCAGGCCAAACAGGATAGAAACTGTTCAGTATCCTGGGAGCCCTATATATGGAATTTATTACCATCCCCTGGTTTCTGTCACATATCCTCCCCCCCAGCTCAGACCTCGAGGGATGAGCGACCAAGGATATTAGGGAGTGCATCCTTGACAACCCGTCAGCATTGCCATGTTTGTGCCCTGACCTGTGTTCCACAGAAAATTTAAAGGGTTGTATGCTTAGGAACCACCTGGTCACTCTAGCATTCTTCTCTCTGTTTTGACACATCAAGGTAAGGGGTGCATGATCTGTGACCAACCGGAATTTTCTCCCCAACAGATAGTATTTGAGCTTCTCTACAGCCCACTTTATTGCGAGACACTCTCTCGACTATGGAGTAATTTTTCTCCTGGGGATTTAGTTTCCTACTTAAATAAAGGATGGGGTGCTCCTCACCTTGAGACTCCTGGGAGAGTACAGCCCCCAGCCCTACCTCAGATGCGTCGGTTTGGACTACGAACTCTTTGGAGAAGTCAGGTGTGATCAGCACTGGTTGGGTACAGAGAGCTTCTTTCAGGCTTCTAAAGGCCTGTTCGGTTTCGGGGGACCACTTTACCATTAGCGGTCATCTTGCTTTTGTGAGGTCGGTTAGTGGGGTTGCCTTAGTTGCAAAATTGGGAATAAACCTTCTATAGTACCCAATTAAACCCAAAAAAGTCCTTACTTGTTTTTTTTGTAACTGGCCTTGGCTAATTTTGTATCGCCTCTACTTTGAGTGTTTGGGGTTTGAGTAAACCTCTGCCAATAGAATACCCCAGATACTTGGCCTCCTCCAGACCAATAGTACATTTAGCTGGGTTAGCAGTTAGTCCAGCAGACCGAACTGCGTCGAGCACAGTTTGGACCTTTGGAAGGTGGGATTGCCAATCTTCACTATGGATTACCACATCATCCAGGTAGGCGACAGCATACCGAGCATGTGGTTTTAAAATTTTATCCATCATTCTTTGGAATGTGGCGGGAGCTCCATGTAAGCCAAAAGGCAGCACCCTATACTGAAAGAGGCCTTCTGGGGTTGAGAAGGCTGTCTTTTCTTTTGCCCTTTCTGTGAGGGGGACCTGCCAGTACCCTTTTGTTAGGTCTAGGGTTGTGAGATATCGGGCTTTGCCCAGTCGCTCTACAAGTTCATCTACCCTGGGCATAGGATAAGTATCAAATTTTGACACCGCGTTTAGTTTCCGGTAGTCATTACAAAACCTTGTTGTACCATCTGGCTTTGGGACTAAGACTATAGGGCTGTTCCACCCACTTTGGGATTCCTCAATTACGCCTAGTTTTAGCATTTTTTTAACCTCTAAATTTATAGCCTCTCTTTTGGCCTCTGGGATTCGGTACGGTTAAGGTTAACTCGGACCCCCGATTCAGAGACAAGGTCATGTTCAATTACGCTAGTTCTACCTGGCTGTGTAGAGAAGACTTCTTTGTTTCTTCTCACTAAATTCTGAACCTCTCATTTCTGATGAACGGACAGGGTTTCAGCTATGCTAACCTCTGGGTCAGTTTCTCGATTCTCTGACGGACCTGGGGGTACTAGGGTTAACAAGACCTCGCTATCTTTCCAGGGCTTAAGTAGGTTTATATGGTAAATTTGCTCAGGTTTCCTCCTACCTGGCTGTCTCACCTTATAATTTACTTCTCCCACTCTTTCCAAGACCTCATATGGCCCATGCCACTTAGTAAGGAATTTACTCTCTACGGTGGGAACCAGAACTAGCACCCTATCGCCTGAAAAAAATTTATGACCCTAGCACCCTTATTATACGTATTCCTCTGTGCTTCTTGAGCTTTTTCCATGTGTTCCCTCACTATAGGTAGGACTGCAGCTATGCGGTCCTGCATCTGGGCAACATGCTATATTACACTTCTGTAAGGGGTAACCTCGTGTTCCCAAGTCTCTTTGGCTATATCCAGTAAGCCCCTTGGGTGTCAGCCATACAATAGTTCAAACGGGGAGAAGCCTGTGGATGATTGGGGAACTTCCCTAATGGCAAATAACAGGTATGGTAACAAACAATCCCAGTTTTTCCCATCCTTATCGACCGCCCAGCGTAACATGCTCTTTAAGGTTTTATTGAACCGTTCCACTAAACCATCTGTTTGTGGATGATAGACTGTGGTTCTGAGATGCTTGATTTTTAGGAGTTTACATAACTCTTTTGTTACTTGGGACATAAATGGTGTTCCTTGGTCAGATAAGATCTCTTTAGGAATTCCGACCCGGGAAAACAGAACTATTAACTCTTTTGCTATGTTTTTAGCAGAGGTGCTACGTAGGGGAACTGCCTCCGGATATCAGGTGGCATAATCTAATATTACCAATATATGCTGATGTCACCTAGCGGACTTTATTAGGGGTCCTACTAGATCCATAGCAATCCGGTCAAATGGCACCTCTATTATGGGAAGGGGTACCAATGGGCTACGGTACGCTTTGAACGGGGCGGTGATCTGACATTCTGGGCATGAGCAATAATTTGTAATTTCTGCCAGAACCCCAGGCCAATAGAAGCTTCGGAGAACCTTTTCTTTTGTATTTTCCACCCCTAGGTGTCCCCCCAATGGGTGACTATGTGTGAGGTGTAATACTACATTACGGAATGTCCGTGGTACCAACAATTGTTTAGTTGTAACTGATTTCATTTTATCAACCCGATATACTAGGTCATTCTCTACCTCGAAGTAGGGGTAGGCAAGTGACCTATCTGGTTGGCCATGAGTACTATTCTGGTCCCTTATATTCCCCCTTGCTACCGCTAATGTGGGGTCTTCCCACTGGGCCTTCTTAAAACTCCCAGGACTGACCTCTAGGTCAGCGAGGGTCTTATCCTGTTCTTTAAGTGGTAAGTGCCTGTTCAACATCTTGATTTGGGGTATTCCCTACCAAAGTAGCCATGGGGAAGGGAATTTTACAGCACTCCTCCTTTTCCCCCTTCTTATTTGGGCCCTCGTCAACCTCTATTTCTGAAAAAGGGAAAGGATTTGTTTCTTCTGTTACTTCGTTATGGTCCGCTATTGAACTCTGGGCGCTATTCTGAGAGGAGGACCACATTTTTAGAAAATGGGGAAAGTCAGTCCCTATTAACACATCATGTGCCAGGTTGGGTACAATACCCACTTTGAAATCTAAAGAACCAAACTCTGTTTCAAAAAAAACATCATCAGTGGAATATTCATGATTATCCCCATGTATACAACAAATTGCCACTCTTTGTGAACTGTTTACCTGTTTCTTCTTAATAGGCAATAGGTATTCGGACACTAGTGTGACCATGCTCCCAGAGTCAAGGAGTGCCCGAACCCTCTTACCTTTAACCTTTACAAATGCCCACAGATGGTTATTCAAGGGGTCCTCTGGGCTAGGGCCCATACATTGGGACCACAGCGAATAAGGTTCAACGCTGTTGCATTGCATGGGTTCAGCATTTAGTGGGCAGACTTTCGCGGTGTGGCCCCTCATAACAATTTACACATTTAGGTACATAGTCTGTGTCCCACTTAGAGCCTTTTTTCGGCTCCCCATGTTGGCTGCTGCCCTTAGTGTGCGAGCCACTGTTGCTGGTGCTGTGTGAAGTCGGTCGTCGCTCTTCAGCCCCCCTTAACCCTGGTACCCTTTTACCGTCTCTGGAAGAGTCCTGGAACCTTGGGTAGTGGGGTTGCTCCACGACTATGGGTTGCGGGTGCTCTTCTGCTGCATTGTACCTTTCTACGAGGGCCACAAGCTCGTCTGCATTGTGGGGGTCACTCTGACTGACCCAACGGCGTAGGGCAGAGGGAAGTTTCCTCAAAAACTGGTCCATGACCAACCGTTCCACGATGTGGCTTGCTGAGATGATCTCGGGTTGTAGCCACTTCCGAGCGAGGTGGATGAGGTCATACATCTGGCTTCGGGTGGCTTTATCCGACGTGAAGGACCATGCGTGGAATCTTTGGGCACGAACAGCCGTGGTTACGCCGAGGCGGGCGAGGATCTCGAACTTCAATTTTGCATAGACGTTAGCTTCGGCTGGCTCTAGATCATAGTAAGCCTTCTGGGATTCGGCGCTTAGGAAGGGTGCGATTAGACTGGCCCACTCAGCTTCTGGCCATCCCTCTCTCTGTGCCGTGCGTTCAAACGTGAGAAGATAGGTTTCCACATCATCCGAGGGCCCCATCTTCTAGAGGTAGTGGCTTGCCCTGGTCATTTTCGGGACTGGGGCTGCCTCTGCCAGTGGAAGGTTCCTAATAGTCCCCCTCAGGATCTCGAGTTCCTGCTGTAAGCCCTGGGTGAACCGTTGTTGCTCCTCTCTCAGCAAGCGGTTTGTCTCTTGCTGGTTTGCATTCGCGATTTGCAGAGCTGCAGTCGCTTCTTGCTGGGCTATTAACAGCTGGTGCTGGGTTGCATTCGCCTCTTGCAGGGCTGCATTCGCCTGTTGCTGGTTTGCATTCGCCTCTTGCAAGGCTGCATTCGTCTGTTGCTGGTTTGCATTAGTCTCTTGCTGGTTTGCATTAGTCTTTTGCTGGGCTATGAACAGCTGTTGCTGGGTTTCATTCGCGTCTTTCTGGACAGCGACATTGCGTACCAGCGCACTCACCACGTCTTCCATCTTATTTGGAGAGAAACCCCCCCCCCCCTTTTTTTTTTCAAAGTTCTTTAACCCGCAGACCTTTTAGTGTTCTGCCCGCATTCTCCACCATATGTGACAAACAGCTTACTCCGGGGCTCCGCCGTTTGTCCGGGACTGATAGAACACGGTCTTTTAGGGTAGGTTAAATGATGAGGCGTCACGTACTGTTCCTTTAAACAGGCTATGCCTGGTTTATTCAGTCCCAGGCACTGAGACTGCCACAGTGCATACAACAGAAACACATCCAAACAAAAAGCTGCTCACCTGAGCGATAACTTAACTTAGATTTTCCCTAACTCAGGGTGGAAGTGGCTTTTCCACTTCCAACAACAAAACAAGGTACTTTTTCAGTTTTAGACAAAAAGGAACAGAAACATTTAACCTGTTTGGGGAGAGGCTTTTCCCCTCTCTGCTTCCAGCAGCCTTCCTGTCTCCAGGCTCTTGGGGAGAGGAAACAGGAAATCAGTCTTACATACCTGATTTCTAATTAGCATGACAGGTGACAGAAATCAGGCAGCAGACAAACTCTGGTCTGGATCTCTCATCCCTCAGTTCCAGCGCTTGCCAAACTGTGGGATGGAGTGCATGTATTATAAGGCTGCACTCCCAGGCCAAACAGGATAGAATCTGTTCAGTATCCTGGGAGCCCTATATATGGAATTTATTACCATCCCCTGGTTTCTGTCACAGTACACAGATAGGAAATAGTCGAGTGCAGAATCGGGGTCGGGAATTAAGTCGATTCTGTTCCAAGGGCTGCTGGTAAGGTCAGCCATAAACTGTTGTGGGTTAACGTTACTAAATGTTCTAGTGAGGAGAACTTGAGGGCTTAAAGGGTGATTTGATTTGCGTTACACAGTACACTATTGCATGGTCACTGAAAATGTCAAGAAGGATGCACGAGGATTGGATTCTGCTGGGATTAGAGAAGAGAATCCAGTCTAGCAAGGAATGGTTGTGAGATTTCAGGTTTGTCTGTGTGGGTTGGGAAATGAGTAGTGTTAAGTGACTTGAGATGTATCTGCATTTTGTTGTTTTTAGGGTCGAGGCAATTGGAGTTAAAATCCCCAAGAACTAGCAGCTTACTCTTCTCATTCAGAGAGGAAATGGAGCCAAGAAGCTTGGTGATGTCAGGGACTATGGAGGGGCTTTAGGGGGGGCGGTAGATGCCAGCAATCAGGATGGTATGAGAAATGGGGAGGCAGATTTTGCCAACTAGGATTTCAAATGAGGGTGGGCTTGGGGGGCAATTTAACAGCATAAATTGTAAGGTGTCTGCAATATAAAATAACACCCCTCCTCCTCTCTTTGACCTATCGTTCCCAGAGATTGAGTATCTCTGAATAGCAATATTTGCATCAGGAGTTTTATGGGTTAGCCATGTTTGTGAGTATGATGGCTTTGGGTTTGTGCATAAGGCACCATGTCCTTGGTTCATCCAGTTTGGGCAGCAGGCTCCGAATATTTACATGGGCGACAGATAGACTTTATGGAATAAAAAAAAAGGGGGGTATTTTCAGGTGTATGGGAGTTGAAAATTGAGAGCCTGTGCTAATGTGTAAAGGTCAAAATTACCTGCTAAAGAGAGTAAAAGTATGAGTACAAATTGGAGTAGATGTAAACTTGTGATGTTTGCCATTAGAGTGAGTGGTGGTTGGTGCGCTGGTTTTTAGATTTCTCCACCAACATTCAGTAGATAGTGCAAGGCTTTTGAGTAATCCAGGGAGCATAATGATATTGGATGTGGGCCAGGAGGGAGGAGTTTCTAATGGATAGAGCGTAACATTTCCATGAGACCACGAGAAAGAACAAAGATGAGGTACATAGCAGGCGCATTATCACAGAGGTAGATAATGTTGCATGAAGCTGTTGTGAGCCAAGTTAATGTGTGCAGACTAAACAGCAGGGGTGTGCCTTTTCCTTGTCAAATGTTTTGCTGCATTGCAATGCTAGGGCCTATTCAGGGTTTGCAGAGGGGTAGAGGGGGAGGGCAGTTGTGTGCAGTCAGTGTTGGGAGAGGCTGCAGTAAATAAGTTTTACAGGGGGGTTAAAAGTGCAGGTTAACAAGCATGGGATCAGTGTGGTCAGATAAGCTCACCGTTTGTTGCCTTGTGTATTAGAGTTTGCAGTAGATCCAGTCCCCAGTCCACCTCTAGTCAAACTATAGTCTAATTATATATTACCACGTTAAGATGATCACGTTAAGATGCCAATGCTACCCTGCCAATGCTTTCCCTTAAGCTGGTATTAGATGTTTACATCTAAGTAGTCACATGACCCTCCCCCCCCCCAATAAAACTGCCTGTTACAAGTTTGACGATTAGCAGCACACAATTAACAAAACAACTTTTACTATTCTAAACATACCAGGGATTAATAGTAAAGGCAGGGTGGGGTATTTCTTTTAAAACAGAGGGTTGCAGATCAATCAGTGAGTTAAAACATACCAGCGATCAATAGTAAAGGCAAGGTGGGGTAAATAGTAAAGATATGAAGTTAATATTCTAGTGCTCAAGTAAGAATGCTGTTTAAATGTTTGATAATGTAATATGTTGCTTTGTATTATGATACAGAGTACATCCGCACCCTTGCAAAACCCTGAAATGAATTCTTGCTTAAATATAATGTAGCATGGATCATCCTGCAGAGAAAGGTCCTTGTCAGGTTAACCATTCTGATTTAATATATCTCCTCAACAGTCGGAGAAGAGCAGTGAGGAAAACTATACTGCATCATTAGCAGTAGTTACTCATCTTAAATTAAATATTCTGATCCTTACATGTGCTGCTTTTTATTCATATCAATACACAGCATCAGCAGGTTTCTTGAGAGTAATTATTCAAGTATAGTCCACTTACTTTGCAAAATTCACTAATTGCAGCAGCTCTCTTTGTTTTATGCCCTCTCTCTCCTTTCTACATTCCGCTTCTTCATCAGGTGTCAAAAATGTCTCGTACGGGATTTCATCGATATCCACGTCTCCAGGTAGGATGAATCTGTCACACATGGAGCAAACGATAAGATCTTGATAGTCACCCATACCAATATTTAGGTAGATTTTCTTCCCCCGTTACACAAGGGCATACAGTAGTCGTTCCAGAGTAGAAACCTTTGTTATTGTGAAGCAGATTTAATGGGTACATGTGCAACAGATGCTTTCTTTTTACTCAATGTTGTTTACTACATATGTATACTTATTTGTACAAGACATAGGGTCATATTTACTAAGCAGTCTTCTGCCATAATGCACTTTCTGGTGCTGGAAGACCCATTAGAGCTCATTCAAATTACAGAACTGTACGGTACAGATGTATGTTCCAGCACCGGAAGGTATCGTACGGCAGAAAATTGCGCAGTAACTATTGCCCTATAGCGCCTGCAGAATTACTAAACACATTCAAAGGTGGCAGATGCTTTACGTTTTTCTTTTAATAATTATAGAAAATGTAACAAAGCAAAATAGAGAGGAGTAATGCTGCGTCCATGCTTAGAGCGGCCGTGCTCGCGACAGCACCAGTGCTGCGATCAAACACATTGACTTTATGAGAACAACCATACAGCGCGCACACGCGCTCGACGGCGCGGCTGTTTTTTTGCAAGGCAAATTTTGTATCTTTGTCTCGCGATGACCAGGTCACGTGAGCGGTTCGTCCAATGAGGGTGAACCAGCTCCGTGATGTCATTGGCCACGCCTCCCCGTCGCAAGGCCATGCGCTCCGTCACGCGTGCGCGCCTGCACCATGGACTTGGCCTAAGAAAGAGACGGTGAGATGGAAAAGGAAATAAACATGAGAGATCGGGAAGACAGAGATAGAGAGCGAGAGAGAGAGATCAGGAAGACAGAGAGAGAGCGAGAAGGAGAGACAAAAAGCGAGAGAGCGCGGGGGAGCAGAGAGAGATCGGGTAAGAGAGAGAGCACGGGGGGACAGAGAGAGAGCACTGGGGTACAGAGAGAGAGAGCACGGGGGGACAGAGAGAGAGAGAGCACGGGGGGACAGAGAGAGAGAGCGCGGGGGGACAGAGAGAGAGCACGGGGGGACAGAGAGAGAGAGCGCACGGGGGGACAGAGAGAAAGAGAGAGCACGGGGGCACAGAGAGAGAGAGAGAGAGCACGGGGGGACAGAGAGAGAGCACTGGGGGCAGAGAGAGAGAGAGCACGGGGGGACAGAGAGAGAGAGAGCACGGGGGGACAGAGAGAGAGAGCGGGGGGATAGAGAGAGAGAGCGGGGGACAGAGAGAGAGAGCGGGGGGACAGAGAGAGAGAGAGCGGGGGGACAGAGAGAGAGAGCGGGGGGACAGAGAGAGAGAGAGCAGGGGGGACAGAGAGAGCAGGGGGGATAGAGAGAGCAGGGGGGGATAGAGAGAGCAGGGGGGACAGAGAGAGCAGGGGGGACAGAGAGAGCAGGGGGGACAGAGAGAGCTGGGGCAGAGAGAGCGGGGGACACAGAGAGAGCAGGGGGACAAAAAGAGGTCAGTGGGACAGAGAGAGAGAGAGAGAGAGAAAGAGAGGTCGGGGGAGAGTGAGCGAGAGAGAGAGAGCAAGAGAGAGCAAGAGAGAGAGCAAGAGAGAGAGCAAGAGAGAGAGGTCGAGAGAGAGGTCGAGAGAGAGGTCGAGAGAGAGGTCGGGGGGACAGAAAGAGACACGTAGGGGGGGACAGAGAATGAGAGAGAGAGAGAGATCGGGGGGACAGACAGAGAGAGAGCGGGAGAAGAGAGAAAAAGACGCAACAGAGAGAGAAAGAGGTGAGAGACCAAAAGGGGAAGTAGAGAAAGGGAAGACAAAACAAAATAGAATAAAAAAAAATAAAAAAAACACCATTAAGACAAGATTTCTTAAATCAGAAAATGACAGCGTCGGAAAGCAACAAAATCAGCAACAATTTTTTTTATCATGACACCAATGCTCCTTGCTGGTGTACTGTACTCTACATAATTCATTGTATCACCTTTGGGTTATTCCTCTGTAAATGCTTTATTCTACCCCCCCTACCACTCCCCCCTCACAAACATTAAGTCTACTTGCTTAAGTCTACAAAGCTGGAGTCCTGTGGCTGGAAACCTCAAAGTGAAATACCAGTTGGCTTCTTCACTTAGACACAGACTATTTAAAATAAAGAGCAGCTGCATATATTATGCATTAAAGCCACACTTAAAATGGTTATCAAAAACCAACAGGGGAGCAGAGCCGCTGCTTAGATGATGTTGGGAAAGTGCCCACTATAATGATAATACATCGCTGCGAATCAAAGAACTCAAGAGACTGCATATTATTACACAACATTTTAGTGAAGTGTGCTAATTACCATAACCATCAGATAGGAAGAGCATAATTAGAATGGGCGAGATTGAAGATTGGTAAATGAATTTACGCATGCATTAACATATTAAGGAATAAGGCACTTCACTGTCTTATGCTGAAGATCATTAATCAGCAGATATGATTCAGAAGTGAACTGTCTGCAACTATGTAGGATATGCTAATGTTCCCGATAAACCCAGAGCCCCGCGTTTCCTGCCTTTCTCAGGAGATTTGTCAAAAATGGTTTTCAAATGGCACGTGAAGCTCTTAAAAAAAATATGATTTATACTCTGGAATAAGAAACCGTCAGTGATTTAGGGGGGAGCACAAAAGTATGTAAACTAGCAGAATAATCATTTTAGATGTGAGGCTTTAAGTGGTAATGCAACAAACCTGCCGCCATCTTCTCCCTTCCCTATTGCAACAAGAGCCTCCAGGCCTGTGCCTTTCAGTCCAAACATCAGCAGTTCTTTGGCAGCGTCCACGTTCTCCGGGACTCTTTCTAAACACTCGTGCAGAACCCAGGATCGCTTCTTAATTTTGCTCTGTGTGAAATCAAAGAACACGTCTTGTTCAAGAGGCTCACTTGCGATGTCTAGAACCTGTGTTTCACCATGTTAACTAATAACAGGATCAAGTTAAAAAAAAAATAAGATCCATGTTTTAAAAAAACTCCTTTATTGCTCTCCAGTGCCCTGCGGTCAACCAAGCAGGGGGGAAGAATTATTACCAGATAGCTGCCAAATTCAGGCACCATAGAATAATTGCTGTCAGGAGCAATGCCATTGTGAACGTGTTGATGATCAATGCCTTTTCTACAATGTTAACAGGTTAATTGTGTGCCCTTAAAAATACAAGTACCAGCATTTTGAAATATGTGTTTACATATTTTAATTTCTACTTATTATACCAGTTCTTTGGAGGGATTTACAATCTTTACTTATTCTATATTGCGATAAAACTGATGTCATCTCTTGTACGGTATATGAAGTCAAAATGCCAATACACTATTTTTCTCTCAGTTGATTTGTATAAACTAATTATACGAACATCACTAGTCAGAGATACATAGGAAGAACAATAATTACCAAATAAAATGACATGACTAAATAATTATTACCTGGATGGTGTTACACTTCAACTGAATTATAATATGCAAGAAAACCCCCCAAAAACGCAGTGGATACAGCCCTTAAACAAAACAACATAATTTACCTTAAACAATTAAACCTCAAGATAAGATTATGAATTAGTCTTTATTTTATCCTTGAAAAATGAGCTTTTTACAAGAATCAGAACTGGTACCAGTCCATTACTATGCATGTTCTTCATTCATTATTAACCACCTTGTCACGACTGTACAGTATGTACATTAGGCATACATTGGTGCCGAATCTGATTTTTTAAAAATATTAATGAATAATTCCTTTACTGTATTTTAAATATCTGATAAATGCATTGCTACTTAAAAGGTAAATGACATGAAGTGAAGGCTATGTAATATTTTCACTGCCTTTAAAAATCTGCAGTACTCTTTTTGTGTGTATGTTTGGCTTTAATTTGTTAATACAGGGAGAGTCATAGCACAGCACAGGTAACTACTCTTGGAGCCTTAGTAAGCCTTCGAATATAAATGTATAGGTATATATATTTTGGGAGCGGGGAGAATATTGATCCCATCCAAGCCAATGACAGCTTAATGTGGGAGCAGCTTGTCCGCGCCTTAAATGAACGTTAAGTTAATATATGGCAGAGAGAAGAAAATTGTTCATACAGATGTAGCAAATGTTATTATCCCAGTTAATGCGGAATAATGCACGAAAAAACTGCCAACGCATGCATCACCGGTTTCAATTGTGCACGTATTCATGTGGCGCTTAATATCGCGTTATCGTTAAGACGTCCCCTCGCCTTAACAGGAGCCATGACAGCTGCCTCATCTGTATATTGGAGAACACAATTAAAACACTCACCTAAAAGTTCTAAGACATGAAAAAAGTCAGGGATTCGTTTAGCAAAAGATACTAGAGATACATGAACTGTAAAAACCCATCTTTTGAACACCGGTATAATGTAGAGAAAGATCTTTTATTTCTGTCATCATGTATATATTACAACGTCCATGTCCGCTGCATTCATGCTGCACAGAATTTGTGAATCCTGCACATCCAGTGTTAACGTATTTTTCTTTGGTGTGATAGGGTTGCCAAGTGGCTTCTCCAAAAATACTGTACACAATGGTAAAAGATGTGATGCGCTCGAAAAGTCGGTGCGGAGGTATGTTATTTATATATGATCTGACTTATGTCACGCTCCCCTCCTCTCTAACCTGATGCACTGTGACTGCGTGCATGCCTCAGTCCGCTTCTCACACACTCACGCTGCCCGCCGCAGACAGATTTCCCGGGGCCTAGGACTAGTTACATCCGGGCAACCCACCCCCCCCCCCCCGTGTCAGTGGTCTTGCGAGTCTTCCCCCCTCCCCACCATTCCACACCTCACGAGCCCCATCTATTTCCCCCCTCTTCCCATATATTTCTCTCCCCTCTGCCTCACTCAAACTTCCTCAATCACCCCCTCTAACTCTTCCCCTGCTCCCCCTATCAGTTACCCAACTCTCCTTCAGTCGTCGTCCCCGCCTCGGACGTATTTCTTTCCCATGCGTCTCTCTTACTCCCACTTTTCCTCACTCCCTCCGTTACACCCCCTCTCTCATCTCACTCGCCCCAACCTTCTCTCAATTACCCGACTAACTCAATCCCGCCTTTCTTCACACATTCCCCCACACAGAAAACATACCAAAAAACCCCACCCCAAATACAAAAAACCTGTCCCCCTAAATACATACGACCCCCCACACCCCAAATACATACAAAAAAACCCTATCCCCAAAAAACATATAAAAATACACTCCCCCCCCAATACACATAAAAATACTCCCCCCCAACACACATAAAAAGACAGACTTACCTTGGAGATGGTCTCAGGCCGGGTCGGGCCTCGCTCTCATGCCGGAAGCGGAGCCCCGCTTACTTCCGGTGCCCGCTAACGGCAGAGAGGCCCGGCGCGTGCCAGCATCAGAAGCTCGGCATGGGACAGAGCGAGGGAGGCCTGGAGCTGGGCCTGGGATACTCGTCCTGGTTCGCCTCCCCTGTCAGCGGCAGGGTTCGGAGAGGTAATACCGGACACATATGTCCAGTATTACCCCTCATTTTTTTTACCGGACGCAAGGGCAAAATACCGGTCTGTCCGGTTCAAAATTGGACACCTGGCAACCCGTTTGGTGAAGGACAGTGTACATTATGGTGTAAGAAGTAGTGTGTGTGGAGATTAACAGGGGGGGTAATACACAGAAAGCTAGTCACAGAGGATGCACCAGACTTCTGGCCGGGTCCCCCTCTACCGACAGGCTCAGGAGACTTGTTGCCTCCTCTGTCAGCAGTCCTCAATACAAATATATGTCTTTTATTAACCGCTTATTCTAACATGTTTTTTTCAAGCTGCTAAAATCAGTGTTCACCACTACAGCAGATATACAAGGATAAAGAAACATGGGAAGGCGTGGCTGTGACATCAGAGCCATTCCTGTGACTTTTGGGTACTGTACTTTATTTGTTCTGGCAACGAGGCACCAAGTCTCAGGAGTGCGTCAAAGGAGCAAGGAAGACAAAGTCTGGTGGACAAAAAAGTCTGGCGGCTCTCCTCCGTAAAATAATCAGTGTTCCCTGGAAATTGCAGATGGAAGTTGATGGCTTCTTTGGTAACAAACCCTGGGGGGGTGAAGCAGAATGCCACAGTGACAGGAAGAGAGGACCGGGTCTGAGAAGGCAGCCCAACATGGCTCATAATAAGGGAGGGAGCAAACAAGCTCTAAAATGACATTTAAATGTTTATAACCTTTTCATTTAATAATTTAAAAATGAAGTTTCGTTATAAATTTGTAATATTATGGAAGCGAATACTTAAAGCCACAATCTCGCCTATTTAACATTTTCTTTTCTTCCTTTTTTACAGAATTCAAACGGGGGGGGAGGGTCCCTTGGAGCTGAACCGCTCTATTTTTAGCTTCCGCTCAACTAGCATTAGCACGAGTCTTAAAGATTTAACTCTACCTTAAATAAAAATGACACATTCATATGTCTCAGACAGGTCTGCAACCCTGCTTTTCACCATTATCTCTTAGCGCATAATGCTTCCACTGCAGCAGGGATTCTGGGAAATTACATGCAAATGAGCACAGGGTCACCTTTTACTTCATGTACATTTTAACATGGCCCCCCTTGGCCCCCCTAGAAGCATATGTCTGTTGTATTAGGCATGTATTTTACTAAGTGCTGGCGCGCGCACAACATTATGCACGTATTTTGTGCCTATAGGCCGAATGGTGACGCGCACGGCTAGGAGGCGTGGCCATGATGTCAGAAGGGTAGGCCTCACTGTGATTGGCTCATAGTGGCACGGCAGCCGCTCGAAAATACTAATTTCTTCCAATGCTGTCTGCCGTGCGTGCGTTGGCAGTGGATACGTCGTAGGAAGACAGGTATTTCTCATTGCAGTGCGTGCAGTCGCACGCGCACCAACACCTAGTATAATACCAGCCTTACACAGCTTTTCAGCACAGGCTGGGTTAAAGAAGTGCATAGCCAGTAAACCTACTCACAAGACAGCCGTTTCGACCTACAGGTGGTCCTCGGTTATCCGACACAATGAGTTACTCAAAATGGCGTCGGATAGCGAAGTGTCGTAAAGCAAAATACATTTTCCCATAGGAGCACTGTTTAAATGAAAGGTTCCATTCCTTCAGGAATTTTTAACACTAAAATACACCAAATATTTGACGCAGGCAATAAGATATGCAGCACACACAAATTATGATATACAGTTCTGGATTCAATAAGTAGAATCTTTACAATAAAACTGTATTCTGTACAGTAATGTACAGAATGAGCAAAAAAAAAACACATCAATTATTGGATTAAGATGAATGGGGGGGGGGTCTTCAATGGATAAACGGGGACTTCTTGGAGGTGATGTAGGTTGGCATGAAGGTCTGGGTCTCTTGAAGAAGCTCTTCAATGTAGTCTGGACAGATCCTTTCCTGATCTCTCTATAGCACCTGATTAGGTTGGACACCCCGCGACTGACTAAAGAACTCTGTTCAATGTTGGGGTCCTATTCCTCAAATATGGCCAGTGCGCTTGAATGCCTCAGTCAACATTTTGGTTGGTAAGGATTTACGTGGTTGTGCCACTTCAGCAGATTGGTGGGCCTCTTCTTCAGCAATTTTTTGCTGTTCTAATTGCATCAGGTCTTCATTGCTCAAACCGTTAGAATGTGAGGCTAGCAACTCCTCAATATCCTTGGTTTCCACCTCCAAGTTGAGATCACTGCCAATTTGCATAATACTTTCTGTAACCTCTGCAACAGTCTTTGTAATGCCTTGGAAATCTGAGACAAAATCAGGGCACAAATTATGCCAAACACCATTTAAATTGGATTGGTAGACTTCATTCCATGCCTCTCCGATGTTTCTTACTGCATGGAGAATGTTGTAACCCTTTCAACATTGTTTCAAGGTTGGACCTCCTTCCACATCAGTTGCTCTGATGGCCTGGGCAAATGTTCGCCTAAGATAGTAGGCCTTGAATGAAGCGATATCCCCCTGGTCCATCGGCTGTATCAATGAGGTGGTGTTGGGGGGCAGGAACACCACCATGATGTTTGGATGGTGGTCACCCAGGAACACGGGATGGCCAGGAGTATTGTCTAGGAGCAGCAATGCTTTAAAAATCAAGATCTTGCCTTGTGCAATATAATTGCACAGCTGGAATAAAATGATTTTGGTACCAGCCCTGTTACCCATGCCTTACGTTGGACATCCAAATCACTGGAAGTGTGCTCTTTCCATAACCCTTGAATGCCCTAGGGATTTCTGCATGGTAAACAAGCAAAGGTTTCAGCTTGAAATCACCTGCAGCATTTGATCCAAGCAGAAGAGTCAGCCTGTTCTTTGCAACTTTAAAACCAGGCATAGATGTTTCCTCTTTTGCAATGTAGCTTCTACTGGGCATTTTCTTCCAGTAGAGCCCAATCTCGTCCGCCTTGAATACTTGACGAGAGCAATAGCCACCGTCCTCTATAATTTTGGCTAATGTAATAGGGAAGGTTTTAGCTGCCTCCTCATCAGCACTAGCAGCTTCACCGGTCACTTTAATGTTATGCAAGTTTGCCCTCTCTTTAAACCGCATAAACCAGCCCCTACTTGCAGTGAACGTTTCCTCAGTGGTCCCTTCTCCATGCTGGTGCTTAATGTCCTCATAAATACTCAAAGACTTCGCCTGAATTAAGGCTAAACTAATGGGCACATGTCACTGGGATTGATCTTCCAGCCATATGATGAGGAGTTTTTCTACCTCAGCAATATGCCCAACACGTTGCCTTATTGTTGTACCTTGTAAGAGCCGAACACTTAATTTGTTCCAACATTCTTGCATCAATTCTCTTAAAAAAACACAAAAAATAAAACAAACAAAAAAACTCTTGTAACATTTTCAGTGTATGTTAAAAATATAACAGCCCAGCAACAGTTAAACTCATTCTACCACCTAGCAAAGATGCTAAATATCAACAGATAACAAAAAAATGCATGCTGTATGCATACAAGTTGGATTTTATTTTTTTCATGCATCAACTGCTAAAATAAAGGTGAATCGTTAATTAGTTCAAATCGGATTAACCGTATTTACACAACGAAGAAATATTTCAATTAATGAAATAAATATGTGTTTGCAGTGTCTAGCATGGTTTGGAACATTGTTGTTGGGAATGGTTTAATAATACAATGTATTACATTTCATACATTCAGTGAGTACCATGGAAAACAAAACATTCAAATACTTCAAGTATGGAAACGCAGACTGTATATCACGTCTTTGTTTTACACTTACCAAATAGTCTTGAATCGTTGCAATGTTTACTGTTGACTTCCTCCACTGCCTCTGATAAACGAGATCTGTGTCAAGGCCATAAGCTTGTGCTAATGACAAAGCCTCCCCATATTCTTCATTGTCAATCTACAACAAGGAAAAAGCAGGGCAACTAAGTCTTTGCTTATGATACTATCTCCCAAGGTTAATATTGTATAATAACAGGAGTGACCCCCACAATAGTGGCCACATTTCTGCACTGTTCTCACACCGATGCAGTTAATTCACTGGGAATGGCACACCAAGATAATGCAATTTTATAAAAAAAAATAAAAAGATATATCAGATTCCAAGCGTTCATGTTATACTGTAGTATTTGAAAAGAAAATTATGGACATGTTGCACTTAAAATATAAGCCAACAGACCGATAAATAAAAGGTTACACATGCAGACTGAAGAGCTAATCTCGACAAGAACATCATATCTGAATAATATTCTGCTGCCACCATGGCAAATAATTATACAGCATGTTATCAGTTCAACGTTCTTTGCATTCCGACTGCAACTCTAAAACAGTCCTACCTTTCTCTGATAGAGCTCCTCGGGGGTTGTAGACCGCAAGCTCACGAGCCGGTAGTTTTTGGTAATTGTGCGAGGTCGTTTCCGCTGAGGAGCAAAGCGTTCCATTTCTGTCACAAAGTAAAGGCCTTGTTTTATATACCCAAAGTATCTGGCTTTGGCCGACATCTCATCATCATAGTCAGAGTCCTCATCTCCATCCTCATCTTCACCATGCCTGCTCTCTAAATGTGACCTCTTAGGTGCCAGCTTCACCTCACACTGAGATGAGAAGAAAAAAGGAAGATATTTACTAGAGTTTAGACACACATTTAACTATAGGGCCAATAGAGGATGCAATCTTTTTCAATCCTATTGTTTCGAGTAAGAAAATTAGCGAGCAAAAACAACTAATCCGATTATTGTCTTGGCTAAAACTGGGATGCAATCGTCATCTTGTTTCTTTACCATAGTCCGCTTTAAGACAAAGTGTTTTTAAATAATGATGCCAAATTCTGAGATTGCGCAGTACAAAAAAAAAAATCACTTGTGAGCACATTCACATCTCAGACAGGTCTGCAACCCTGCCTTCCACTATTATCTCCCTGCACAGTGCTTTCACTGAAGCAGGGGGTTCTGGGAAATGACATGCAAATGAGCACATAGTCAACACCGACACTAAAGGAGCAGTATGAAACTACTCATCTAACACTGGTCTTTAATTCACTAGAGTTCAGAAGGACCCACTTTCCCTTATGATCTACGTATAAAAACTCCCTCTTACAGCTTGCCTCAAACCGAATGATCCTCTAAACCAAGGGTGTGCAAACTGGGGGGAATGCTCCCCAGAGGGGGGGTTCTAGGAGGGGTGCGACATTTACAGAGGCCCCGCGCTTCCCAAAGGCATTTAAATTAAAAGTTGGGGAACCACACGAAACCTCAGTAAATTCCCTTAACTTGGCTTCCAGCGATGCGTCTCCAAGGCAACCTGGCATCAACTGACGCCACGGGACGTTGGGTTGCCATGGCAACGTGATGTCACTTGACCCCGCTGCGTCATTTGACGCTGGAGCTGAGAATGGGGGTGGGCGCACAAGCATGGGGGAGATCTTAAAATGTTTGCACACCCCTACTCTAAAGTTTAGCAAAAATAATCCAAATAGACAAAACGCACTGCAATGATGGAGTGCTTAAGGATTGGGCGTGTGTTTCACGTCTCCTCCTCTGACACCAAGCCCCAGAATTGATGTTCGTTGGCCGCCCATTAATGCCACCATCCAGCACCATAACTAAACTTATAGATCCGGAGCATCGTTGTTTGTAACATGTTGTTAGTAACACAGTAGATGAGGTTGAAAAGAGACATACGTCCATCAAGTTCAACCTATGCTAAGTTTAGACAACAGATGGTTATCCTATATTTGTACTTACAGTATTTTGATCTAGAGGAAGGAAAACAAACAACCCCAGTGACATATCATGTAATATTTCATAAGGGGAAAAATGAATTCCTTCCTGCCTCCAAATATTGGATTCTCTCTGGATCAACATCATTCCCATGTTTACTTATTAGGTGTATCCCTGTATTTCTTTCCTTTCTAAAAAGATGTTCAACCCTTTTATGAACATTTCTATTGTATCTGCCATCACAGTCTTCGTGGCTAATGAATTCCACATTTGAACTGCCCTTACTTGCTTTACTGTAAGTTAAGACACCTTTTTTATATGTTTAAAACAATTTATATTACTCCCCATGGTGCGCTCGTTGGCTTTTTTTTTTTATTATTATTTTTTTTCAAACCTCAGGCAGAAAGGCTATTTTTCAATAAGCTACTTGCCACATAAGAGACCTGTGGCAGATATGGGCTCACAAAACCTAGCAATATATTCTACAGAAAGGGTTGCACAATCATTCACACAAACACTGAAAAAAAGATCTGTATTATACTGTATATATTCACATTTAAAAAAGAGGATCCAACCTTTATTCCCCTGAGAAGCAAACACAAATGTTATTAATATGTCCGTAAACCGTCAAGATGCGTTTATTCTTGTTCTACAGTATGTACTTATACATTTTTTTTTTTAAAGCTCTTTATGCAATTACAGAATAAAATGACAGAGCACTACAATTAAAATGAAGAGGAGAAACTGTGGCAACATAAATGTCACATTATTAAGGCAATTTATATTCAGCAACTAAAAATATTTATCTAAGAGGAACTGCATACAGATAGATAATTAAATAAAGGCCTCATTAACCCGTGAGGAGGTTAAGGTGACAGTGGTGCACGGATGCATTGCTTACAAATGGGACATTATCAGACGAGAACACAGAATTACAAGATTCAAAAACAATTGTTCTTCATTAGTAATTTATTACTAATGTAAAGGGTTAACAGTCTATATACTCTGCAACACCTCTGGCACGGAAGGGGTTAAGCGACATAATGATACGATTACTTGTACTGGGGAATGAACCGATAAAGTAACTTTACACTTCGAAGCGCGTTGGGGGAGGACGTCAAGCCCACCCACTGAAGGGAACGTTTAATAAAAAAATAAACGCTACTTTAATTTATGAAACACTATCCTAAGTTTATTCAGAGATATAGATCTATATAGATTTATCTATATATCTATTTATACCAAATAAAAAGATCACTTGTGAGCACATTCACATGTCTTAGGCAGGTCTGCAACCCTGCCTTTCACCATTATCCCCAGCATACAGTGCTTCCACTGCAGCAAGGGATTCTGGGATATTACATGCAAACGAGCACACCGTGTCACCTTTTGCCCGAAATCCATTTTACATGGAATCCTTACAAGTTTCCATGTAAAAATGAATTTCAGGCGTAAGGTGACATGGTGTGCTCATTTGCATGTTATTTCCCAGAATCCTTTGCTGCAGTGGAAGCACTGTTTGCTAGGTGATAATGATGAAAGGCAGGGTTGCAGACCTGCCTAAGACATGTGATGTGCTCACAAGTGATCTTTTTATTTGCTATATGCGATACGGTGAAGGTTTTCGGTCGCCTTTTTCACCCACCATAACTTTTATAAAATAGATAGATGGATACGTAGATAGATAGATAGATATGGATAGATAGATACACACACACACACACACACACACACACACTAAAGAGCATTTTATGTGGTCCTTCTTCGTTTTAATTGGAGTGTTCATTCAACATGTCTAAAAAAATATTTGTGAAGCCCTGATACCTGTATTTTCATGAACCATATTACTTTTTAAAAGAAAATGTAAAATCATTAAAGCCCAAGTAATTCATGGATCGTACTACAGTATCACTATAATAATAATAATAATTTTGTAATAGGCTAATTAACCCATTGTACAGTGCATTTTTCTTTAAATGAGGTATTGCACCAAACTGAATTATTTGTTCCTTTGTTACCTTGTTCTTTTTTTATATGAGAGATTGTATCTTGTTATGTCTTCAGGCAGAGCCTGTGGCTTTCCACACAACAGAGTAAATAAATCGCTCAGCGAGCAAGTGACAGCTCTCCTACAGCTACGGAAAAAAAATCATGCGTCTAATCTAACATTAATGATCTGGAAGAAAGGTCTTCTATGTACAGCACAATTGGTTTCAAATGCTACACGTCCCCCATCCATGATACGGTAACAAAAACGTGTCCAATAGTCAATCTAAGATGTCACCAACATTACAGAATAAAAATCCGATACTAAATTCTATTTCCTAAAGACAGAATTCATGTTATAATGTCACTTAGCAATCTTTATGATGGCTGAGCACAGCTATGTAACGAACATCTTTACAACATTCTACATGGATCTAGGATCAGTTTCATTGGATGAGATTAACCCTGTCAGAGCCAGGCACTCAACCTGAAGCAACCTAGAGCTACGGACCTCGAGACCGCACGTGTAGTGATCACATGGTCGTACATTGGTAACAAAAGAAGGGCACTTCCATTGACAACCACGTCCACAACTCCCCATGAGCTGTGAACGCAATCTTCCCTAGGAACAAGCAAAAGTGCCATAATGTTCACTGGGCGCCCTATGGGCTAACTCAGCTGTGCGCAAACGGGGGGGGGCGCAAGATTATTTAGGGGGGCGCAGGCCTCATGCGGCGAAACCTGGGGGGCGAGCAAAGCTGTGCACGGGCGGCCAAGCTCTGTGCTGCTGCTTCTCTGTGCTGTCTGTCTGCAGCAGGGCGGGCCTTGCTGCGGGGGCGGGGCCTTCCCAACACAGACAAGCCCTCCTCCTCCTGTCTGTTACCCGCCTCAGGTTTCAGCAGCACACGGGGACCGGAGCAGGCTTAGTACTCCCTCAATCCCCAGGTGAAAGTGTGTGTGTTGTGATTGAGAATGTGTGCGTGTGTGGGTATTGTCTGTGTTGTGTCTGTTGGTTGTCTGTGTGTGTGTTGTGATTGAGTGTTGGTTGTGTGTGTTGTGATTGAATGCAGCGTTGCACAAGATTATTTGGGGGGGGGGGGGCCGTGCGGCGAAACCTGGGTGCGCGGCCGGCAGAAGCTGTGCACGGGAGGGCGAAAAAGCTGAGCCCTGGCAGCCAAGAAGATGTGCGAGGATTGCCGAACAGTATAGTGCAGGTGGCGGACTCGTGATGGTGTGTGCGCGCACGTGCGGGGGCTTCGGCGGTACGGGGAGGAGCACACCCGAGCGATGTGATGTCAAACGCCCCTCTTTCCGGTGTCTGCCCTGCAATAGCTCTGTGTTCCTGCTCTCCTCCGCTGGCAACCTGCTTCGCTGCGTTCCTCTGCAAATGAAAGGGTCGGCTGCCACTATATCAATCACACTATGAATGTACAGAAATAAAAACAAATAAAAAGTGACAACACTTCCCGGCTCGTGCTGGCAAAATTATGCAGGACACCCTGTGCTCATGCTTGGAGAGTTGGTGATGTCACCGCTCTCAGCGGCAGCGTGGACGCAACCTAATTTTGCAAGCACGAGCTGTTGAAATATGCAAGTATTTAGACATATTTGTATTTCCATTGCATTTTTTTTTTTCATGTGATTTTCATTACATCAGGCAGGGGTGGCCCGAGAAATTTAATGGATAAAAAGGGGGGGCTCGGCATAAAAAGTTTGCTCACCCCTGGGCTAACTGCATAGAGACTTTAAGAGGGTCGGATTTGGATATTCTACAGACCTATCAAGCAGAGTATTTGGAACCTGCGAGTGGGTAGAACAGCAGCACAGAATTGCAATACTGGAGGCATTAAAAGAGCAGGCACATTTAAAACTGGTTAGGAACAACGTGAATGAGTGACAGGGAGTACGTTGTAAAAAGAACACAGCTTGGGACCCTGACCTCTAGGAGGCATCCATTATTAATACCTGAAAGGATTAAGACTTCCCAAATCCACACACAATCATTCTAATATGCTTAGAGCCTCGGAAAGTAAACTGCGACTGCCTTTATTAGGTTATTAAAATGACTGACTGGTAAAACAATTTATTTTCAATTTCCTTAAGCAGTGCTCTGGTGCTAGAATGCTACATGCAGGAAGGTACTGTAACAGGTATTATTTGCAATCTCTCCACAGGTTCTGTTTAATATGCTACACACATTCGTCTTTCTCCTTTTTTCCATAGTACATCACGACCTAAATGTATTTTCATATGCATCGACTTGAACTCTTCGCTGACAGAGAGGTCAAACTGTACCTCCAAACACAGCCGATCTTCACTAAATCCCTGCCATTTAACCCCAGTCGCCAGCAATGAAGAGCTCAAAGTAGCATTTACTATTCATCTTTTTCTCTTTAAAAAACGAGTATGCTGCAGTGTATAATAACACAGATTATTTCCAAAAACTTACAGACACTGAAGGTGCCTTCTACATGCTGTATATACCAGGGGTAGCTAACTCCAGTCCTCATGGGCTACCAAACAGGTCATGTATTCAGGATATCCCTGCTTCAGCACAGGTGGTACAGTCTTCAACTGAGTCACTGATAAAGCCACTTGTGCTGAAGCAGGGATTTCCTGAAAACCTGACCTGTTTGTGGCCCTTGTGGACTGGAGTTGGCCAACGCTGGTATACACTGTGTAATGTTAATACACAGACCCTTTCTAGGTTAGTCAATGGTTTTATGAACTAAAGAGCATTTTCCTGCAACAGTAACATCTAACAGGACAGTTCTACCTCACAGCAGGTGTGTTAAGAGAATGCTATAGGTGAGGTAGCAGCTTTAATTATTAGGTACTGTTCAGTAAGTGGGTATCCCCTAACATGTCGGTATTTGTGTTTTTACAGAAGAACACGCTTCACACAGGAAAACATTAAAAGTATGCACATTGCGGCTACACTCATGCACCCTTTGTATGTGCAACATGCTTATTGTAAAGGTGCTGGCCCTGAACACATAATCCTGCCTTGTTCTATGGAAAGCCTTGTAGGCTTACTAAAGTCCTAAACGTTACCTCTAAGCTGAGAAAACCTCCGTCGTGAGCCGCTGTAACCTGCGGGGAAGGTTCAAACCATTCACAGGATTTGCCCAGCAAGTTCTTTAGTGTTTTCACAGAGGACACAGTCAGAGAACCGGAGCAGCGAGCCAAAATCACCGCCGTTTCCGCCCACCAATTTATATCTACTAGTGGGTAATAAGATTCTTTATCTGCAGAAAAAAACCACAAGAAATCCTTTCGTTAGTAAGAAAACAAAGTATAATTTTTTTTTTGTTAAATGCGGACAAATGTATATTGGGTTGTACAGAAACAGGGGCTTCAAATCAAGCTGCTAATATTTGTGCATTGAGTTAGGAATTTTTTTCCATAACCAAAATGTACCAAAACCCCAAATGTAGGGAAAGCACTCAAATTCTTACAGTAAATTTGAAGCTCATATCTTAGATCAGGGGTTCTCAACTCCAATACTCAAGACCCTCCCCCCCCCCCCAACAGGTCTTCAGGGTATCCCTGCTTCAGCACAGGTGGCTTAATCAGTGGCTCAATATTTGACTGAGTCACTGATTGAGCATCCTCTAGGATATCCTGAAAACCTGACCTGTCTGGGGGGGGGTGGGGGGTGGAGAAGGTTTGAAGATTGGCGTTGAGAACCGTTGTCTTAGAAGCTGAAGCTACCCCCCTTTGCGAATGTTGATAAGAGATGTTGAAACATCATATTACAGAACTGCACAATGTCATTCCTCCCGCAAATCCTGCTATTATCACTTCCTAAACTGATCACGGATGACAGAGCTGCATAATTCAATACAAGGCCTTTTCAAACTGATGCCAAGAAATTCAATATGAATTTGACTCTTCAAATGTACAATACCTGTATAACTCATTTCTATAGGGACTTTATGATGTTAGATTTTACTTGGACTTATTTCATCAGCTGCTTTTGGTTTATAACATAGGCAATCCTACTGTGGGGTTTGTAAAATACAATATGATCAATCAAATTTAAAGACAGCAGCTACGTTTCACTGTCAAATACCCACCTAATAGAATAGGATATTTTAATTACAGTATATACAGTTGTGTGAAAAAGAAAGTGCAACCTCTTTGAATTCTATGGTTTTACATATCAGGACATAATAACAATCATCTGTTCCTTAGCAGGTCTTAAAAATAGGTAATACAACCTCAGATGAACAACAACACATGACATATTACACCGTGTCATGATTTATTTAACAAAAATAAAGCCAAAATGGAAGCCATGTGTGAAAAACTAAGTATAACATATGATTCAATATCTTGTAGAACCACCTTTAGCAGCAATAACTTGAAGTAATCGTTTTCTGTATGACTTTATCAGTCTCTCACATCGTTGTGGAGGAATTTTGGCCCACTCTTCTTTACAACGTTGCTTCAGTTCATTGAGGATTGTGGGCATTTGTTTATGCACAGCTCTCTTAAGGTCCAGTCACAGCATTTCAATCGGGTTGAGGTCTGGACTTTGACTGGGCCATTGCAACACCTTGAATCTTTTCATTTCAGCCATTCTGTTGTAGATTTGCTTGTGTGCTTGGGATCATTGTCCTGTTGCATGACCCAATTTCGGCCAAGCTTTAGCTGTCGGACAGATGGCCTCACATTTGACTCTAGAATACTTTGGTATACAGAGGAGTTCATGGTCGACTCAATGACTGCAAGATTCACAGATGCTGTGGCTGCAAAACAAGCCCAAATCATCACCCCTCCACCACCGTGCTTGACAGTTGGTATGAGGTGTTTGTGCTGATATGCCGTGTTTGGTTTTCGCCAAACGTGGTGCTGTGCATTATGGCCAAACATCTCCACTTTGGTCTCGTCTGTCCAAAGGACATTGTTCCAGAAGTCTTGTGGTTTGTTCAGATGCAACTTTGCAAACCTAAGCCGTGCTGCCATGTTCTTTTTAGAGAGAAAAGGCTTTCTCCTGGCAACCCTTCCAAACAAACCATACTTGTTCAGTCTTTTTCTAATTGTACTGTCATGAACTTTAACATTTAACATGCTAACTGAGGCCTGTAGAATCTTTGGGTTTTTTTTGCAATTTCTCTGAGCATTGCACGGTCTGACCTTGGGGTGAATTTGCTGGGACACCCACTCCTGGGAAGATTGGCAACTGTCTTGAATGTTTTCCACTTTTGAATAATCTTTCTCACTGTAGAATGATGGACTTTAAATTGTTTTATAAATGGCCTTATAACCCTTCCCAGATTGATCGGCAGCAACAATTGCTTCTCTAAGATCATAGCTGATGTCTTTCCTCCTTGGCATTGTGTTAACACACACCTGAATGCTCCAGACCAGAAACTGCTAAAACTTTGGCTTTTATAGAGGTGGTCACACTTGCTGATGATCAATTAATCAAGGGCATTTGATTAGCAACACCTGGCTGCTACTTAGCATTTTAATTCCTATGGAAGCAGTAAGGGTGTCCTTAGTTTTTCACACATAGCTTCTCCATTTTGGCTTTATGTTTTGTTAAATAAATCAAAACACGGTGTAATATGTCATGTGTTGTTGTTCATTTGAGGTTGTATTTACCTAATTTTAAGACCTGCTAAGAAACAGATGATTGTTATTATGTCCTGATATGTAAAACCATAGAATTCCAAGAGGCTGTACTTTCTTTTTCACACAACTGTATATGCAAGACTGTATGTATATTTAGTAGTATGCTATTATAATGTTGTACATCCCAGACAAATATGAATACATGGTTCATGATTCAGCTGGGCTTATTTCAAGATGACTGCAATGCACATTTGGAGGTACATACAGTATTTTCTTCCCTAGCTCCACTGGTAAACCCAATGCTCCAACCTGATGCAATTGTAATTGCAATAGTCTAGCCCCGTTCAAAACAAGTTGGCTATTTTTTGGGGGGTAATTTAATAGCAATGTTGTCTTTACTTGTTTGCACAGCAAGTCAGTGATAAATAAGGACTTGGCAAATTGCAGTCGTTTTCACAAGAGAAATGCCCAAACAAGGAATCTTTTTGCAGATGGTATTCATCTAGAGAACAGATCTGTATGGTCGGAAAAATGCATGTATAATAATATCTTCATTTTGATGTTGGTGCAATACAAAACTATCACATCTTTTAAAGAAACCAATTTCCTTCTGGGTCAATACAGCTGAAAAGAACTCTATTCTAAAAAATAATAATAATATGTTAAAGTGCTTAAATACCAATTTACCTTTCAACTTTTTTCTTTTTTCCATAGAGTTCCTCCAATCAGGGTTGATCTCATCATAACCTGCCTAAAGAAAAGCAAAATGAGAGATGCAGGGAAATGACGACTATGATATTGTTGAACATTCTCGCCTTGACATGTCATTTCAATGAAGCATGTACAGTCTGTAATGGATGTGATATGTACTGATGGATTGCAGCTTTCTAGACTGAATGGCTAATGACGCCAGCCATTGTAACCCTTTCCGAGGTTGGAAAGAAGACCAATGCTTTACTGGCTTCTCAAGCACGAAAAGGAAAATACATTGTCTTTTCTGTGGTTCGAGATACATGCCTCAGGCGTGAGCAATATTTTTAATAGACGAACAGGGAGGTGTTGTGCCCCATAAACTGTGACTAATAAACATATTTTTAGAACATTTCATGTGATCTGAAAAACACAGACAATCCTGCAACCGCAGAAAGGGAGAAGTCAGGGTACCTTCATTAGTTTTTAAAAAAAAAAACCAACACATTTTTTTACAAAGGAATTATTTCATTACTGAACTATGTCAGTTGAGTTTAGCAACTTTAATCTGTAGAATTGGCATAATATTCCCTGAGAGGGTATCTTATATAGATGGTACAATTTGCTCTAAAATACAGGGCACAAACTTCCATTGCCATCAATTAGCACCAATCGCATATGCATAGAGATTGCTTCTAATGTAATGTACATTACAAGAGTAACATGTTAATACCCAGCTCAGACCTGGCAGATTTATTTTTTGGAAACGGAAAAGAAAACAGCACAGGATATAGGTATAAAGTTGGAAACATCTCATGAATACATTATTGTGCCATTCCTCACCTAGAGTAACTCCTCCTCTAGCCATGACCCAACACACTCACTGAAGCAAGTTTTGCAAGACTGGAACAAGGCACCTTCATGCATTAGAACACAATGATGTGGAGTCAAAAAGCCGGTTTCTGGAGCGCTGCTCCAGTTTGTGATTCTGGATACATAATCTGCTGGGCCTGGTTTAGGGTCCAGTAAGCTAACATATCCTTTTTAACGCAGAACAACATACAGCATCCATAGGATTCAAATGAAGTGATAAAGCAAGAATATCAAAACATTTCACACCAGAAAGACATTTTGTATTACTACTCGAATAAACACTGAGTGGGCACATTGTTTAAACATTGTTTACATTACCGTTTACACATTGTTTACATTACCGTTTACACATTGTTTACATTACCGGTTTACAATAAAATATTTATTATTATTTTTAATGAAAAAATACAGTTTGGGAATATACAGAAGGGAAAACTAGAATGGGGAATTATTGTAACTGTCAAATAGAGTTATTAATGTTAACATCTTCATCCTTATGTGCTTTTTATATGCACGTCACCCACCACGAGGTTCCCAGCTATCTACCGGCGGATCATCCAGATGACCTTTACTACAGATTTTCTATGCGCTTCTCCTAGTGACTTTAGTGAGTGGCCTGATTTTATCTTGTTTTTATTAAACCATGCTCTGCTTTCCTTTTTTGTTATAATATATAAATATATATATAAATATATAAATATATATATATATATATATATATATATATATATATATATATATTTATTAGAAAACGACCTAGGCCCATAAGAGAAAAAAAAGGGGGTGGGGGGAACACACAGTATGTCTGTATAATTGAGAATAAGATGCTTAGATTGCACTTACACACAGATGAGGATAATAGAAAATGTATCCAATATTTAGAATCAGGAACCCACTCATGAATTTTATTCTTAAGGGTCTTTTAGGGCCAATTTCCTTCTCCTGAATCTTCCATGGGTTAACCGAAGATCTTAACCCCCGAAGAAGCCGCCAAGGTAAACGCGTAGGGTGACGTCATTGGAGCAAGGAAGTGACACAGACGGAGACCGAGCAACACAGAGAGAAGGTGACTCCGGAGCGGATGAGAGGAGGAAATCTCGCAATCTTGGAGTAACACAGAGGGGTGTGAGCGCGCGCTGAGAGTGGAGGAGATCAGGCGGTATACGACTGAAAGTTTGGTTACATGGGAGTGTGCGAGCACACAGGAGTACATTGAAAGCGGTGGCTCGGAGTGAGCAACGGTTCCGCTGACCTCAAGTGAAACAATCGGATACAATCTCCTCCAGGATCGCGGGTAACTACCCCCAAGAGAACCATACATTGGTGAGATAATACCAGCTTCATTATATGGAAATAGTGCATACCTTTACGAACTGTGCAATATGAGGCTCGTTTGTTTGTAAGGCTCTGATTAAGACACCTAACAAGGGTTAGGCGTGTCAGTAGACTATCAAAAGACTTTGGGACACCCTCCAATTATAAATTGTGCAATATAAGACTGTTGCTCAAGGTTTAATTCAGTGTGTTGTATATACCTTGCTCCTTTTCATTCTCACTAAATTGTGAGTTTTTTATTATACCTATTATAGGTGTTTCCTTATATGAAATAGAATGAAACTACACATCTTTGTCTACTAATCTAATTGTAAGATCTATTGAAACTGGGAAGATCTCTAAAAGTTTCAGCACTTGAAGGATCCAGACTAACCCGTGGAAGATTCAGGAGAAGGAAACTGGGCCTATAAAGACCCTTAAGAATAACATTCCTGAGAGGGTTCCTGATGCTAAATCTATACTATAATTCTAAGTTGGATGCCGTCTGTTTGTATGTCAGAAGCATCAAAATCTCAGAAACGACACCACGTAGCACAACGAAACTTTCACTGTACATTCTGCTGCGGATTTGTAGGTCAACGCAACTATTTTGAGCTTCCAATGTGACTCACCTCCCAAATTATGGACATTCTAAGTTTCACTTGGCTGTCCAGCAATAATGTTAGAGCAGGAGCAGGGGGCGTGGCTACTAAGGGAGGGGGCGTCTCCTTGCCTGGATCGGAGCTGTGTGTGTCTCTGTGAGATGTGCAGGGGCGATGTGCCAGAGGGAGGGGGTGGGAGAGATATGTACCAGCAGGGGGGGGGGGGGAGATGTGCTAGCGGGGGGGGGGGGGGGGAAAGGGAGGGCAGGGACATGTTCCCGGCAGCGGGGGGAGACACACACACAGACAGACACACACATATACACACACACAGAGACAAATCTCACCCGCACTACATCCAGCAGCAGGGGGGGGAGGGGGGTTTGCCGGGGAGATGTGCCACCAGCAGGAGGGTGGGGGACAGGACGGGGGACATGTATTCAATCTTACATTCCCCAGGCGAAGCCGGGTACAATAGCTAGTATTGGATAAATGTTCTATTATTCTTATCTGTGTTTAAGTGCAATCTAAGCATATTACCCTCCCCCCTTTTTCTCCCACTCTTTTCTAATGCGCCTAGGTCATTTTCTACATCGTGTGAATTCTTTCGGCACCTGTGGGGTTGTGGACCTTCTAGCAGCAAATAGAATATCAATTATATCCTTTTGCGCATTTCAATCCTTTTTTTAAAGTTTTGTAATGTAATTTCATGTATATTCACTTGTATATATGTATTGTATTGACTGATTTCTATTCAATGGAATATATTGTTTGTATTAGCAACAATCATTACATATATATTTGTTCCTTATCAGCAGTGAAAGGAGTTAATTTACTCCTATGTTATCAATTATGCAATTAGTAATGTCTAGTTTTTGATTGGTCACTATATGTATAAATTACGTCTGTAGCCATTTGTGTTTCATACCCCTTGATGAAGTCTTAAGGACGAAACGCGTAGGTTGTGTTTCGGATCACTTTTATCAGCACAATTGCATTATTTGTACAATTGCACATTTTCAACAACTTCCTACAGTATTACAGACTTTATAACAAAGCATTGTATCCAGCGGGTGCAGGGAGAGGAGTTGAGAGACTTCCATATTCTCCAGTCACTTGAATGTTCCCGTTGACGTCACGATTCTCGCGGTATTGGAGTTGGACGAGCTCCCGCTGACGTCACGACTCTCGCGAGATTGGAGAGGTACCCTGCTCTCCTGTCCCAGCTGGTGATTGAGTTTTACTCATACATGCTCATGTTCTTGTCACGTTTGTGAGTGTGCAATGTTTGTTCCTTTCCAGTCCTATATAAATTTTATTGACATACTACACCATGAGTGCGCCGGTTTTCTTGTTTTTTTCCTAGATTGAGGGATTTGGTAGTCCCTTTATCCGGCTGCAGTACTCTGGAGGACAATACCCACATTTTTGGGATTGGACTTTTTATTGTATTGTATAATTTATGATCATTTATATATATTTTTTCTATGTACATATAATTTTTTGTGTTGTTTTTTTATTCATATATATCTGTTTTTATATTTATGGTTTAATTATTTATTTGTTACAGTCATCCCACAGCACATTGGGTTTGTGCTAGGGGAGTTTTGGTAGGCGCTAGCAATTTTTTTATATATATACATACATATATATACATATATACATATATATATATATATATATATACAGTGTTCGACAAACCTATACATTTGCTCGCCCCGGGCGAGTGGATTTAACCCCCGGGCGAGTAAATATTGGCCCAAGCAGCACACGTTTGGTACTAGGTGGCGAGTAGATTTTTTGGTGATTTGTCAACCACTGTGTATGTATGAATGTATATATATATATATATATATATATATATATATATATATATGTATATATATGTATATATATATATATATATATATATATATATATATATATATATATATATAAAGAGTATACATTACGGCATAGCAGCAAAATGGAGACAGCACTCAGGTGAATGAAAATGAATGTATTAAATACAGCACATAGCTCCAACGTTTCGATCCCACAGGGGGATCTTCCTCAGGGAGGTGCAACAGACACAGGACAGTGAGTGACTTATATACCCCAACACTCAAGTGACATAAACATCACCACATCATCAAAAAGCATCATCATCGGGCGACAAAACAGCTGTGCATAATACAATCTAATTAGATCATGCTGCAACTCCATGTCTGTTCTCCTATTGGGGAATCCAAGTCACATGATCAAACCCAAGCTGCCCGTGTGATTGCTTGTATACAAACTGATACTACATCAGCAGGCCCAGTTGTCAAGGCAACCACATGTGTGCTCAACTCTTTAAAAGCTTTAAAAGCTATTTAAATGTGGGAGGGGGTGAGCTTAAATTAGGTAGGAGGTTGCCACCCTCCAATCAGCTGAACCAGAATTGTAAAACATATAGGACACCTACAAGCTCATATTGAACCCCTAAAATAACCACAACATATATATAAGCATATAAGTGTCACAGAGGAGTGCTACTGAGCATGGCAATATATATTTAAAACCAGAGACAGAACATGAAACACATACAGAGCTCAGTGCACATCCAGCAAAACTTATACAAGGTATAAGCTCAACCCTCCCAAATTTAAATGGATAAAAGCTCACTCCATAGCATCTCCCACTCTCAGGGGAACTTGCTTGCTTGCAGTATGATTGTGACAAATCTAATACAGAGTGCTTTTCCTGGTAATGTACAGGTTAATAAAAGCTTCAATCAGACTAAGAACTATGCAACTAATTTTTACAGATTATAAATCATTCTTCCTGGTAATGCACAGGTTATTAAGAATTTATATTAGTGTTAGGGACCCTGGAGATGTGGTCTGCAGTGTAGTGGCTCAAGGGCTTACAACACTTTGGCCAAAATGTTAAACTAAAAGACCATTTTATTTAATAGATATCTATACATATATATTTAGGCACTGTACCGTGTATAAGTTTCGCTGGATGTGCACTGAGCTCTGTCTGTGTTTCATGTTCTGTCTCTGGTTTTAAATATATATTGCCATGCTCAGTAGCACTCCTCTGTGACACTTATATGCTTTTATATATATATATATATATATATATATATATATATATATATATATGTTGTGGTTATTTTGGGGGTTCAATATGAGCTTGTATGTGTTACTATATGTACGTGTGTAGAAGTGACATTTTTATATTCCATATTCCTTGTAGGTGTCCTGTATGTATGTATGTGTGTGTGTGTGTGTGTGTGTGTGTGTGTGTGTGTGTGTGTGTATATATATATATATATAAATATATATATATATATATATATATATATGTGTGTGTGTGTTTATGTAGGAATAATGGAGGATTCATGCATCTCATTAACTTCTAAACAGAAACAATAGACATTACAAAATATATTTGTAAAACAATGTATTTACCAGGTAGCACATAGGATTTAATTCCTTGGTTTGAAAATACACAAACCTCAAAGGTTTCACAATATATATAACATTGCTTTTTTTGTTCTTGTGTCAAAAAAACAAAAGTGAAGCTTTTGGTGAAGACATCTGGAGAGCACTTTAATGAGTAACCGATCCTTAGCAGCACTTAAGTGGGCAAATATGAGGGGTAGGAAGTAAAGGTCCTAAGGGAATATGAGCAGTCCAAATGGTTATGGCTCATCATCAGTTCCTAGGTATTGATGCACGAACATCCAGCAACAAACAAGTTCATACAGGGGCAGCAGTAAATACAACACTACAAGTCTCCCCCAAAAAAAGTATTTAATACATAGCAATGTAAGAAAGAGATCATTACATACCTAGCACTTGTCATTAAAGAGCTTTCTTTGCACTAGATAAAATAGCATGAAAAAAAATATAACTTTATGGTTTCTGCAATGAAAAACAAAATATGACTGTGGAGGTATTTTGTTAAATTGCATTGCACAGTACATGGCATTCCTTGCAGTTATGGTTGATTTAATCCTAATGAAAAAGAAAATAACTCCATTAACTTATCTCAATTTTAAATACGGTTGTGTGCTGGTATGTTCACATTTCAAGCTTGAACTTTGAAGAAAAAGTTTGTAAGGTAATTGGATAGGCAGCTAATAAGTCTGTGTTACTCCCATCACAACCCTAAAATAAGGCTTTTGCTTTGAGAGGAGCGCGTCATCTACAGGGTGATCAGCCTGTGAACACAACCGAGATACCTGGGTACTAAACCGATTTAAAGATGATTATTTCCCAGGTATCTCTCCGCATGGAATATAAGGGACTATTTGGAAATATAGAAGTAAATGGGCTTTCAACTAAATGGGTCTACCATTCGTAGCTTTGTGAATGTGGGATTCATATAGATTAGGCATGGGGCGCCCAACTCAAGTCATCCCCCCACAGGTCAGATTTTAAGGATATCCTAGGTTCAACACAGCTGGCTCAATCAGTCCCAGCTTCAGCACAGCTGGCTCAATCAGTCCCAGCTTCAGCACAGCTGGCTCAATCAGTCCCAGCTTCAGCACAGGTGGTCTTTGACTGAGCCTCTGATTGAGCCACCTGTGCTAAAGCTGGGCTATCATGTACACCTGACATGTTGGGGGGGCTTGAGGACAGGAGTTGAGCGCCCCTAATTTAGGCTATAATTAACTAATTTGCAGAACATATAGAATAATAGGCGTAATCACGGTTTATGTAATGTTTTTTGCTTTAGTGAATACGGTGTTATCAATAATATGACTTTAACTAGGGTTAATGTCACGTTAAGTAGCTTTACGAAGCTTAATAAATCCTGTATAGTTTTATTTCTGGTTTTAAAGGCTACAACCCTCACCAAATGCCTCAATCTTATTTACAAGGAGAGGTTGTAATAAGTCTCCCAGCCAAAATAAATTCACAATATTGAAATGGCAAGATACTGAAAAACTATCATTAATTACACAAAATTACTCTAATAATAAAAAAAACCTACAATTCTGAACAAACACTAGCAAATACTTTTGGGTCATCCAATGTGAAATGCTTTTTATATTCTGACATCCAGAAAGGTTAGGATTTGAAACCACTCTTGGCATAAAGTATGCTTATGTCAGAATGGAAAACTCAGATATAATGGCGAGAATTTATTTTACTCTAAGGCTGCGGCCAGGCTGGGAGCGGGCGCTCGAGCGCCGTGACGTCATGATTTCTGCTCCGGGGCGATTTCTGGGCAGCGAGTTGTGCGGGGGGGGGTGTCGGGGGCGTGGCTATGACATCACAGAGCTGGTGTGCACACAGAGGGCAAACCGCTCACGTGACGCATCAGCGAGCACCCAGATCAAATTTGGTTGTCTCGCCAAGCAGCAAGCGCACGCACCCTCACCCTGGACGAGGGCACTCAGAGTTATCACTCTGATCGCGCCGAGCGTGAGTGTGCGCGGTTCGCTCCACCCTGGCCGCAGCCCAAGATCACTGGAAAGACCTATTCCATTAGTAAATTTATCAACTGTAACTTCACGTATGCAACATATTTTTTGGGTGCTCCTGTGGGCTTCAATTAAGATTACAACTCATCAGAAACATGAAGTGTGTCTCGTTATTCAGAAGCTCATAATTACAACTGAATTTATACTCCTTTTTTAATAGATTAATACTTATTTATTTTTATTTTTTTAAAGCTAAACGCAATTCTATAAACATACACTACATGTAAATTTGTAGGTCGGTAATGCAGGTTTATTTATAGTTATCCATTTTATTTAAATGTGGTATTGTAATGCTTTTATACAATTAATGGAGTGGTTTTATCACATTTCTCTGGTGTCTACTTATTATTATGAGAATGTTTCCCTCTTTTTAGACGGAAAATGTTTTTTGATGTCTCCTTTTGGTTGGGGTTTGTATTAGATATGAGAAGCTTAAAGCAGCAATCCAAGCGGACTTTTGTTTTCGCTCTCTTAGGCCACGCCAAGGGTGATGCTGAGCGGGATGGTGCTGGCCGCGATGAAACACATTACTGCAATGTGTGGCCAGCGTGAGCGAGCGCCTGCATGGCGCTTAGCTGCTTGCCGAGCAAGCAAATTTGATTATACCGCTCTGTGACATCATGCCCACGCCCCCTCCACACGTGCAACTAGCTGGCCATAAATCGTCCGCCCAGCAGAGCGCATGATATCACCGCGCACGAGTGTCAGCACGCTCGCTCCGTGCCTGACGCAGCCTTACACAGGATTGAGGCAGCGGATCTCTGGAGATTAACCCCATTAATTTCAGCTCGGGGAGCCCCTGCTTCCGGAGATCCTTACTTCCATAGGGGGGGACTTCCATAATGTGGTTAGATAAGAATCCTAAAGGTTTCTTCACTAGCCTTCATTGTAAGGCCTGTGAGTATGGCGTGAATAGAGTGTGACGATGGAGAGGATTTGGCCCGGGATTAAAGGGGTTACACCCCAATTGGCCACCCTCTACCCTCACCTGGGAAGCAAGGGGTTAACTGGACTGAGGTCCAGTAATGTGTTTTTACCTTGCTTCAATATCCAAATGCTTATTCCACTGTAAAATGTCTTGTTTCTGGGCCAGTGTCTGCACCACACACACTGGGGCTTAAGGGGTTAATGAGCTACAGTTTAGGAAAATACATTAGGATGCGTGGTATCTTTTCAGAAATATCTGGGCTTCAAAGGGCTTGATTGAAGTTGGGTGTGAAAAAGTACAGATGGGGGTTTTGGTGCACAGTATGTTAATATCTAATTTGCAGGCCAAGGGAATATTGCTGGGAGACAGCTAGGACAGGAGGTCTGGGGCATTGGGTGTAAAACATAGCACCAGTGACCAAAAGGTAACTGCCCTAATTGTTTATGTTGGAGGCAGGAACCAAGAAACTGAATGTTTTTTTAAGAGTGATACTTCACACTTCAATGGAAGCCAAAATCTGCTTCAAAGAGATTTATTGATGGGGGCCAGGAGTGCGGTTACCCAAGGAGAGATCAGAATGAGGGACCTTATTAAATATAAGAATATTATGAGATGTCCTTGGCTGAACATGCTAAAAGTTACATATGTGTAACCGGGGGACTGAGACGCAAATAATGAATACAGACACATGACGTTTAGCCAGTACTAAGAGCCAGATATTAATATCTCTCTTAATATCTCTCTTAATTTTAGTATTACACTGTAATATTTAGTCTCATTGGGAGCGTCATGCGTGCCGGAATGTATTAATATGTCTCGCGTGCCAGTAAGTACTACTGAACTGAAGTTATGAAGTTATTTAGATAGGAAAAGCAGTTTGTAAACGTCCTTGGGTGGGAGGAGTTTTACTCTGAGGAAAACTGTCAACTTCACCACTGATTTATGAGAGGGGCTGGGATTAGGTTGTGTTCAATGGGAAATAATGGTATAAGAACCAGGCTCAGCCTATGGCTATTGTCTTTCATGTTTTGATGATTATGAAGATTGCTGTATGAACTGCCAGTCCAGATATGACTGTTTCATCATTTCCATTTTAAGTGAGTGTCCATATTTTGCCTGTTATTTGTATATCTTGTGTGTTCACCTTTATCAAGGAATAAATTATATTTTATCATATCTAAGTCTCGTACCAGTTCAACCCAGTTATATATATATATTTTGTGTATAATTATTAATAGCCTGTCACAAAGCTCCCGTCACATAGAGCCAAGGATTTTAAATCTAACATCACTGGATAGGTTTTTCCTATTACCAGTTTGATAAACTGCAATACGAGTTTTGTCATTTATCTTTAGGAATGCCCTTACAACCTACAATTGGTCAGCCGCACCACCAGGCAACTGAAGGTTAAGAGTTCTTGAGCATGTCAGGAATATAAGGATAGGGCTAGAATCCCACAATGTTTCTATGCATTTTAATCTTTACCATCAATCAAACAGAAAAGGTTTATTGTTTAGAGCCATAGAATTCATATCGAACAATTGGAGAGGTGGTAATAGGGGGAAAGATGTATCCCAAAAAGAAACTCTTTGGATATACAAATTAAAAACTTTTAAACCATCAGGGTTGAATCTGGATTTTGATTTGGGTCCCTTCTCAATTAAATAAGTCATGGTGTAATGCAATTGGGTCATAGATCAATCTATCTGGGATATTATGTCTGGTTTTACCCTACATGGATTTGCAGTATTTTAATGGACGTTTTTCAAGAGAGATATATATAAATATATAGTTAGTATAGTTTATAGTCACTAGTTGTGAGTGCTTTTATTCACAAATGGAGCACTGCACTGGAGTTCATTCATTTACTTATTTGCACCTTCACATTTTCACTCAATTTGTATGACACGGTACTAGTGACCGTTATTTCTCCAGTAGGCTGCACTAAGTTTATTAGTCACGTGTAATGTAAGTTTGCGCTTCATTTTTTCTATAAAAGGCATGGCCAGACCAGCTCTATGATGATAATTTATTTCTAATGTAGCGCTGGCCGGGTACGCAGCGATATGCGTAGAATGTCATAGTCTCTGTCCCGTAGAGCTTGCAAACTAATTTTGAGACATCATCATCTGAGGCACAAAATGATAAATTGATTTGCCCAAGGTGACAACGAGCGGGATACCAGGATTCAAAGTGTGTCATTGTATTTATAGTCTGTGCCTTTAATCACTGAGTCACTCCTTCAGCTGTGTTTAAAACCCATTCGGCTGTTCCGCTTCAATAGTATCAGTCCCTACTAATTTAGCACAGTTTTTCAAATATAAGACAGGTGGCAGCCCCAGTGATATTGCTTAATAGGCTAACCTGGGAGCTCTTTATGGTTGTAGTTAGAAGTTCTATGGTCCAGGCTTTTTCCTCTTGGTGTTTTGAAAAGTCATTCATAAAGCTGTTATACTGTAGCTAGTGTGCATCAATTACGATGAACTGTAATGTGGGTCTAGTACAAAGTACAGGTACTGGCAAAAAACACTCTAGATGTACATGCTATATGTACATGTACTATGTATTCTATATATGCTAAAGCGGGGTATGCCTGTATGTAGCTATTGCTTACAGATTGCTGAGAGGTTATAAAAGTAATACGAATATAGATAAGTGCTGCACACCAAATAAAGCAAAAACGCTTGATACAATTACCGGTGCTCCCGTCAATAAACGAAAGGCTGCATCCAATCCTAGAGTACGAGATGAAAGATGGAAGACAGGGCACACGGATTTGAAAAATAACAAATGAATTTAGTAAGCTAACAACGTTTCGACCGCAATGGTCTTTATCAAGTGCAAGTGGCAAGAGCCACTTGCACTTGATAAAGACCATTGCGGTCGAAACGTTGTGTTGGCTTACTAAATTCATTTGTTGTTTTTCAAATCCGTGTGCCCGTCTTCTAGCTTATAAAAGTACCCAGGCTTCAATGCTGCTTTTGCAAAAACCAACTGGTTTTAAATGTAGTAGTTGTTCACTATCGTAGTTAGACTCCACATGATCCAATTTCCTCCAATTTATAATGGAGACCACATATGTATCTGGACAATGTACTATTTTGCCTTCTAGAAAAAGAAGGAACAATGGTTCCAATAGCCATGCTCTGGAGCAGGGGTGCGCACTCTTTTCCCCCTGTGCCCCCCTGCCGGCTCTCTCCCCCCCACCTCCTTACCTTGGCTCCGGCATTCTGACGTCACATGACCCACGGCGGCATTTGACACCACGTTGCCATGTCTCCAGAAGCTGTCTGAGCCAAGGTTTAGTGAAGTTTACAGAGGCCTTCGCCACTCCACCGGCATTTAATTTAAATGCCTTCAGGAACTGTGCAGGGCCTCTGTAAACCCGTGACACCCCCCCACCCCCAACAGAGAATCATCCCCCAGTTTGCACACCCCTGCTCTAGAGCACACAAATAATGTCCCATAATCTTCATTTTATTTAGGACATATATTAAATATATTGGCATAACATTTATAAATGCAATATATCCAGATAAGCATGAGGAGTTTTATATACATATATGAAAAGTCATTTGTACTCCTAGATTGAAGAAAAATAATCTAAATAACGGCACCCAGAGGGGATATCTATAGAACACCACAAAGTGGGAAATACAGACCCACTCACGACATACAAGTAATATCTCCTGGAGTTAGACTTGAACAATGTCTTTAGAAAAAAATGAATATAAATGGTATAATCACTTCAAAAATATTTGGGTATCCGGAGGTAGCAAGTTCCCAGCTTGTAGTCAAATGCAGGAAGTAAAATCCCATGGGGGAAAAGAATGAGCGGTGCACTGCTGAAAAGAAAGTAATGGAGGCTAGATCGCTCAAAAGTTGTTAAAAATATTTATTGGGCCATCAGCAAAATAATAAAAATTGAAAAAAGAAGAAGCAGAGAGAACCTTTGACGCGTTTCATGAATGTATGTGCTTTTTCAGCAGTGCTCCGCTCATTCTCATCCCCATGGGATTTTACTTCCTCCATTTGCCTACTATCCTGATGATAGCTGTGTTCTCATCCCAGTGGTAGTCTACAGATGATAAAGATTTAACTTTCCTTCTAAATCTCCCTGAAAGAAGAAGTTCAGTGGTCAGGTAGCAAGAGCTACTGTATGATCTATCCATCTTTTACACTGTCTGAACGTCACACCTTTCCTGCATGTGTCTACGAAAGATCTCAAGAGAGAAGTTCAGGTCGCCAAAAATCAAAATGGAGTATGAGGACTTCCTCTTCCGAATCTCATGCCTGGGAGTTGCAGTAGCGATCATTTGGCCCTTGTACCAGAATGACTGTCGTACAAAATTGTCAGCAGATGTAATGTACAGTAGGACTGTACACATTACAATTTATAGACACAATGGATGCGCTGAGCAGATCATACAATATAATTTGGTGAACGGGCAGAGAAAAATGTGATTTGTCCACAGTTAAAAATTATGTTATTAAAAATCTAAAATATTAGCGTCTTTAGCAATCATCCATTAGATGCTCATAATAAAATCTTGTTTTGTTCCACATGAATAGAAGCAAAAAATGCCAAAATACATAACTAAAATCCCAATTATATACAAGGCAGGTCATTAAACTCATTTTTGTCATTTACAAGTTCCTTTGAGCTTGTATCTGACTTCGTGTTGATTCAACAAAAGTTATTTTTATTTACTTTTCATTTTTTTATGGATTGCTCTCCTCCTAATTATACAGCAACCTTTTAAAGTTTATTTTACTGCTGTATATTTACTGTTCTGTTCCTCTGTAAAAAATCCCCCGCTGCTGAATTAATGGACCGACAGAACAAATAAATATTTAAAATACAGCTTCCAGAAAGCACATACTTCCTTGCATCCTAGTTCTCAATATATTTAACCAATAATACAATGTTTTTCAAAGCAGTCTCTTTTGGAGAAACAATATACTATGCATTTAAATATGTAGACAAATATAGGCAAAACAGTTAACTCCTACACACACGTATGGTCTTGTAAAACAGCTCGTTAAATCACTGTGGACATACTGCAGTTGGTGCTATTAGTGTTTATTTGTAAAACACCAACACATTCCGCAGTGTGGTACAATGGGGGTACAGAGTGACATCAATTACATAAACAGAATGACACACAAATGAGGACAGACAAGCGCAAACAGATACACAAGGAAATGATGGCTCCTGAGAGCTTACTATCTAGAAGCCTCCTGTTTAAAGAGGACAGATGCACAGCAGAAATGTTGGCTCTGTATGGCTATCAATTCATACATAGTGTAATGACAATTTCCAATTGTCTTTACCGTGTGAGACTACACATTTTGTAATGGGTTGAGAATACTCTTACGGCAAGACTCGAGGCCAACGCTTCAGTTTCTCATATTGGTCATGTGACCGTGATATTTAAAAGGGACATCGTCACACCTTTAATTTAAGCCTTCTTTTTTTCCCCCCCAAATATCTTAACCTACGTTGAGGCTATGCAATTCTAATGCACAAGCAAACCTGTATTTCTCATTTATCTGATTAACATGTTGACTGATTTTTCTTTTAGACCAGAACGACGACTATCCCTAGTAAACAATGGTTGAATGCATATATTCCACTCACCAAAACGGCCAGCTCTGCAAGCTATGGGGCAAAGAATAGACGAGGCCAACTACGGACAAGTAATTCAATGTAACGTCACTCCCTCTATTCACCACAGACCAATAATGAGACGATGAGCTACGAATTATTAAATTATTGTCCGTATTAAACACATCATTTGCTGCTATTTAATTTAGCTCTCTCTCTATATATATATATATATATATATATATATATATATATATATATATATATATATTATATATAATATATATATATATATATATATATATTATTTTTTTTATAGATATTGGCTATATTTTAATACTTGTGCAATGGAAAACCGTTTACAAAAAAGTTAAGTAAATTCTAAAGTTGTGTATAGTCTTTATATAGTACTCCGTGACAGCTAAGCATTGTTTTATTGTGTCGGCTCTCCAGTTTATAGCCTTTTTTTTTTTTTTTTTTTACTCACTGGGCAAAACGACTCTGGTCTACCTAGCAACGCTTAGCTGCAAATAACCTACGACAACAACAAAAAATAAAAACCAAGGCGAGTATATAAAAATCTATTTCGGTACAAATACTTTATATACTTAGCTTGGTTGCTTTGTTTTCATTTTCTGTTTGGGGCAGGATCGTCCCTATAAAAAATAAATTAAAAACACAAGCGAGGCGGTATCTATGGATGCCCCTTCCTTCGACCAATGGAAGTCAAGTGTTGAGCGGAAAGAAATCACCAACTATGCTGATCTACTTCCACAGCTGTAGGTGGACTTCTAATTCAACGGGCCCTCAATACATCACTCACTTAAAAAGAGGGAGACGTACAGCAAAAACAAAATGACTGGGTCATAACAGTTGGCATTATGACAGTGTTGACAGTAAAAAACCTTCCTAATAAAAGACTGGTCTTGCCAGACGGGAAAATGTGTATGTACCTATTTCCCTGTAACTGTGGTCTGGTACCATCTCTCTACTTCTGTATGTTCATAAAACACACACTGTTAGTCATGTCCATGAGCATTGAGAATGTTTAATTTTTTTTTAATGCAAAATGCTTATTTTTTTTTATGATTTAGTCTAGACTAAATATTGTGTGCAACTTTTTCACTACACAATTTCGTTGAAATGCCACGGGCAGTAGTTGAATTGCCAAGCTTTAGGGACAACCTAAAGCATTCATAACCCCATCGTTGAAAGTATTTTAGAGTTTCAGATCGAAAACAAATGCTCCAATAAAATTTTAAACAGAATACAAAAACACATTATATACCCCTTTCACTGGCTGCTTTTGGGGAGAGTCATGGGATTCCGGAGTCAATGAGGCATTTCTTGTGCTGAATTAGACTGCTAGAGTTCGTGCTGGACAGTAGCTCAGTAAGAGATCATTATAAATCAGAGTCGTTCTGAAAGCTCAGAGTATCAAGTCAATTACATGCACAAACAAACAATGTGACATACTGTACATCTTGAAGTCAACATAGCACTTTTGCTCTGTGCATTGATGATCATTTATCTGTAACATTTCTTTGGACTCGAGCTTTACATTTTGAAGAGGCATGGAAGCACAGAAGAACGTTGTAAGTAAGAGGTCTTTTAATGCCAATTCAATTAGAAAATATCATGTATTATTATACTAACCTGGCACTTCATTCAAAATGTTAAATGCCTACATTTATGTGCTGAAGGTCAGATTTAATCATGATGTTTACCGGCACAAATACAATCTTGTCATTTATTTGACTTTCTAATTGCAATCATTTGAGGACAGGTCAACAAAGGGGAATTTTTCATTACTTTGTCATTTTTTGACAAACAAAAGGCATAATAAAAAAAAAATCTTTCCAAAGGCTGCATACTTTCAAAATATGGAATAAAAAAAAGATACAAAAATCTTCATGGGAAGCCAGGTCAACATCAGCAGAAATCCACCCACCTCTGAACAGGGTTCATATATACTAAAGGGACAACCTTCTAGTCCTTCAAAGAGGTAGTTCTAGACCGCGAAGACTCCCTCAGATGCTTTGTACTCTAAAATAAAGTCTGTGATGTCCATAAAGCCTGTGTGCAATTACAGTATTTATATCAAAGACTAATTTAGTGGTTTGTTAAAAACAACCACAACCTGTGAGCACTTCATTCATTGCGAACACAATTAGCAGGAAATTAAATATAATCAAATATAACACGTTTTTGTGTCCATTCAATTGCATCCTACAAAGAATATAGTTTCAGACAAAATGAATATAGCTACTAAAAACTTTACATTAGTAAACGTTTGGACATGTGAAATATAACGATTAAAGGTAGATAGATAGGTACTGCTACTGTAGCATACACCTACATTCATTCTGTGTGTATGTATATGAACACATACACAGTATTTTATTCAACATGAAAAATACCAAATTCAATAACTATTAAGGAATTTACCTGCAGAAGTAGTAATAATGTCCACTAAACACATTATTAAAAAGTAAACTATAAAAATACACCTAAAGCCTGATTGACTTTTGCCCCCCCTGCCCTCCTCCCCCCACCCCACAGTTTGCAGTGTGGTACCATCTTGCCCCCCTGAGCATTAAACAAATAAAATGTTAGTGTTGAAAATCATGATTTGTAGTTTCGCAGGTTACCATGGTAACTTTTAGCCCGCACTGGTCTCTGGTGAGAGCCATTTTAACCTCACGGACAATTAATATTTCTCCTGAACCGAACATCGGATTTGAAAAACAAAAAGCAGCTTTGGAAAGGACAAGGAGATCTATTAACCTGTCCAAATGCAAAAAGAAACGGCAGGCAGCGCGGGCGGCACATTTTCCATAGACCTGCACGTTAGGAGCAAGTTCTTAGGCAAACGCCAGCAACACCAGAGCATGGGGGACAGGCATTTATGTGTGTGTGCAAACCATGTACTACACAATAAGCCAGGGATGCGCAAAATTGGCAGTCTGTGCCCCCTGCCTGCTCTCCCGCCCTGCTCGCCCCCCTTCTTACCGCGTGTCCGGCATCTTCTGAAGTCACAACGTCGCGTTTGACCATGCGTTATCGTGGCGACACGTCGCTGGAAGCCGCCGATCAAGTAAGGGAATTTACAGAGGCCTCGCGCATTCACCGGCATTTAATTTTAAATTAAATGCCTTGGGGAATTGTAAGCGCCAAATCCCCTTACCACCACCCCCCCCTACTCCCCCTCCGCCCCAGAAAATCTTCAGCTTCAACTTCAATAAAAGTTGCTTAGTTTAAGGGAAAAACAGCTGAATCCAGGATATCCCTGTTTCAGCACCTATGCTGAAGCAGGGATTTCCTGAAAACCTGACCTGTTGGGGGCTCTTGAGGACTAGAGTAGCGAACCCCCTGGCTTAATCCATTCAGTGCTTGAGAGACCTGCAAGGCATTGACCTAGAAAACATCACCCTATAGGCAAGGTTATAACCAGAACGGCCATGCATACCTGCTCACTCTGAGGCCAATCTCGTTGCAGCTTCAGAGAAGGAACTTCCCAGATGGTCAGTTTGCCGGAGAAATGAATGGCAGCCAGGAGAGTCCCATCGGGAGAAAGGCTCATCTTGAAAATGCCATCCTGTATCACAAAAAAGCAAAACACAAATCACAGCGTTGGAGTCTTAATAGTGGCTTATTTGAAAAGGAAAGAGAGGGCTTTCTCTTATTTGCTTTACAGAAACAAACTGTCATTTCATTAGAAAACATAGAAAGCAAGGCAGTGGGGAAAAAAAGATACACTTATTAATTTTTAATCTGCTTATGAATAAATGCCCTGCATTCTCATATTCTTTCCACCAGCCCGGTGTCATTGCAACCCCGTCGCTGCGAGAAACACCAACAATGCCCAACAACAAAAGGGTTAATGAGAAAAAGAAACAGCAGGTGCACAAGTCCAAATATCACTTAAAGCCGCAGTTCAAGCAATATCCTACATGCGCGTGTTTTTAAAATAAATTAGTTCTGTACTCATAGAAAATACTTGTAGCATTTGTTTTCCTATCGCAACCATATACACAGTTCCAGCCCCTTCCCCTTCTGAAACAGCATACATATGGAGACAAAGTGATGCTCAAATGCCTGGTCCTATAGTAATTGAGTCCATCAAAGACAAGGGAGAACACGCTGGGTTTAACAATTGAGCAATAATCCTGTAACACTCTAAACCTTATGAGCGGCTCTTAAGAATCCTGAGGGTAGGGGGTGAGCAATTGACTACCCCTCCCCTCCTCATTGGGTTAGCCTAAAGGTATGGGTACTCACATAAACCCCCAGCAGTCTTCCTTTTGCGTGCAGCTGTGTCCAAAGTCCAAACGATCCAAAAGAAGCATGTGCAGCGCACAACATGAGAGAGAGGCAGGTCTGACCAAAAAAATATAGCTTTATTGGGAACACATAAAATCGATTTTATGTGTTCCCAATAAAGCTATATTTTTTTGGTCAGACCTGCCTCTCTCTCATGTTGTGCGCTGCACATACTTCTTTTGGACTCTTCTGAAACAGCATCACCTTTTTGAGCCCTGCCCTCTCTAGCAGTGAACCAATCAAATCTACTTTGCCGGTCAGTGCAGCATAAGATTACCCAAGATGCATATAGTGAACCCCGAGCCGAATTTTCAGCGATCAATCACAGGAGAACAGATCAGCAACTTAGCAAATCACTTGTCAGTATGCAGATTGTATTGATGCACATGTTGAATGGGGGAGGGGGGAGAAAAACAAAATCGACAGCTTGAACTGCAGCTTTAAACCCCAAGAATGAAGGGAGGAAAAGAGAAAAGAAAGGAAGCAAAGGAGAATATATATATATATTGCACCTAAGTTATTGCACCTAAGCATATGAATATCACTGTGGATAATACTGGACACATGATACATAAAGCTGCAGACGCACTTACTAGAACTCCCTCCTACTGTCTGTACGTTCTCCCTACCAATTAGACTGTAAGCTCCTCGGGGCAGGGAATCCTCTTCCAAAATGTTACTTTTTGTCTGAAGCACTTATTCTCATGACCTGTTATTTATATTATTTGTTATTTATATGATTACCATGTGTATTACTGCTGTGAAGCGCTATGTACATTAATGGCGCTATATAAATAAAGACATACAATACAATATTCACGCATTGGTTTGTCTTATTGCAAGGGAAACATTACTTTAAAAGAAACGTTGTTACTTTTACTCTCATCCTCGTTGTTTAAGATGCATGTGGTATAAACGCAGGGTATGGATGTTCTTTGCCGCAGCATACATCACGAGATTGTATTGTTCCATTGTCAAAACAAAAGTGCATTATAACATTTCAATACGTTGTCAATATAAACCAGATCATATATCTCTACATTTACATAATGCTTACAAGCAGTTCAAAAAATGATTTCAGATTTTTTTTTAAATTGAGTGTTTTCAAGGTCTGCTATAATTAAAGTCTGGTATTTTTTTTCCATTTCCAATTAACCATTTTTGTTGCTTAAGGGGACAGAAACAATGTAACCTGCCAACCAAGCAGCTTATTTGTTTTTCAAGTCAATGGTCTGCTAGAAAACAGATTATAGGAAAGCAAAAACGTAACTGTACTTGACAAATGACAGAGGGGCTTCCTTCGGCCTGCCCCTCTAATACTAAATGATACAGTATTTGGAGTCATATTTAATAAGCAGTCTCACTTAAATCCCATTGAAGTGTAAGTAAATAGGGGCCTTAGTGCTGCAATTTATATACACACACACACACCAAGGGTGAACAAGGTCGCTCCTCAAGAGCTACCAAAAGGTTCACAGCAACTTTGCAATCACAGCAGCAATCTTGCATCAATTAGGTACAAGTCTTAAATAGCCCATAGCAAAAGCAGTACGTACTGTATATTTTTCTGTAATTACTATTGTGCTCTTAGTTGTTTGGCTTTGGGCATACATTTGAGAAATAAATTAAATTCACCTTGAAATAATTACAACAGTAGAGGGATATCACATGGATGGATTCTTCTACTTCATCTCAATTTCAGCATGTGCTGCCAAGTAACACTGAACCTTTAAGTCTACGTAAGAAATTACATGATTTCTGCAGTTTGATTAAGCTTTCAAATACTTACAGTTACAAAATTTAACTGGCAGCACTGCTATTTCTCTGGGCCAACTTAAGTGGGGTTTAGCCAGGTTGCAGGCACTCAGGTGAAACTGCCAGACAAGCAGGACTTGAATGGTCACGACTGTGAAACAAGGCGTCTGTTTCCTGCACTCAGAATCACAGTACTGCATTGCCCATCTCGTAACATAGCTTCTTTTTCTATGTTCAGCCACAAAAAATCCATGCTTCGTAGCCTCCCATATTACTTGTGTAATAGCATTAAATCTTTAAGGCATGGCTGAATAATAATTGCACCTCCAGTTGCACTTTGGAACAATAATATGCTTGATTTAGTTCAACTCAATAAAAAAAATAACACTTCAGCGTTTCACTCACACCATTCTATTCTATTATGCAAATCTAGTTTTAGATCTTGTACTTTTTGTTGAAAATAAATCTTTTAACATGGTCAATGCTGAAATGACGGCATTTCCTAGGCTTTTAATTGAAATCTATTAAACAAAAATGGTAACATCTTGGCTGGTCTTTTTTGTTATAATAGCTCATGTTGTTGAGGGGAAACCCATTAAGCATTGACTTGCTACAAAGCAATTAAGAGAGTACAGCGCGAAAACCCAACATTCAAGTCACCTAACTTCAGGTATGTCGTGGCATTGCACACAAAGCGCACCGACACCCGGTTAAATTCCTCTCCAACCCTTTTATCAAACCAGGTAAGCACATGCTCATGAAGAGGCCGGGCTTGCTAGAAAAAGGTGCACGGAACAGAGGGAGATTACAGCCTGCGGATCACCGACAACGGGCTCTTGACCCAAAAAGCAGTGCAGGCTGAAATGCCAGGCAAAAGATAGGGACAAATGGAGAGAACAGAGACACAATGTTGTCAGTGAAAGGGTCAAAAACGGAGTAAGTCATGTGCAGGGTGTGAGAGGGTGAGTTCGGTGAGGCCCACAGTCTGTGCCTGAGGGGAGGCGGTAACAGATAAGTAATGTCGAGGCCAGCTCTCAATATCAAAGGCCTGGGCTTAGTGAGGTCCTCAAGGAGGTGGCAGATACTGATCAGGCAAGAAGAGAGATTTTAGGAAATCTAGGCAGACCAAGAAGAAGTTGGGGGCTAAAGACCTATATATGGTTAGGTAGACAGAGTTATCTTCACAGAAAGGGTTGTGGATTCATTGGAGTAGCCTCCCAACAGAGATGGTAGAGGCTAAAACAATAAGGGAATTCAGAAATGCTTGGACTCTCAAATATACCGTACAAAAAAAAGCAAAGTATCAAAAATGGAGAGACTAGGTAGGCCAAGTGTTTGTTTTTCTTCTTTTACATGCTATCTTTGCATCATTTTGGTATCTACAACCTCCAAGTTTAATGCACCAAAGAGATGGATCACTACTTCATGCTGGAGAACATGAGCGTTATCCTACTTTGTCTAAGTATAACTATGCAAACACACTAATGACATATTTCTCATCAAGGAAACACGTTTTGGTGCAAGCCGACATCCATTCAACTTGTGGCACACCCAGACGGAGTCAAAACATTGTTTGTGGGAGGTATCCAAACCTTTTGTCTAGTCAGATATTGGTGTTTATATTAGTATGCCACCAATTTGGGGATACAGTGCAGTGGGCTATTGTGTTTTTTTTTTATCGCGGCTAAGATTCTCCACTACACAAGCAGCACCCATTCAAAGTGAATTTGTGGCTTTTAATTCTGTTCGCAATTAATTTTATTTACGTTGTGTCCTCACATCAATGAGTCGAAATGAGATGTAGTTCCACCTGCTGGAGCTAAATTAACGAAGTAAATCCCTATTACCTGTTCCGTTACGTGTCTGTTAGATAATCGGAAGTTAATAATCCTCCATAATCCTTTTTTCTTCAGTGCCTGTTGAACAAGAACAGGTCATGCATTACAACTCAAATTAGAGAAAGTCTATATTTATTCAGCTATTTTCTGCCCACAAAAAAAAAAAAAATTCATTTAATTCGGAAATGTTACGAATTGAGGATAAATAAGTCACTTAAATTATTACATTTCCCAAGACACAATATAAGCTCCTTCAGGCAACAGCAAAATTAATTTACTATTATCATGGATTATTTGAACATAACTGTTTGATAGGATGACATTTCGACACAAAAATATGACTTTGGAGATTGCTTCCAGTTATTTGTGTATTACTTTTAATTGAAACAAGCAGTAGCCTTTAGTAACCAGAGATCTCCTTCTGCGTGTGTGAGGCAGCCGTGGCAGGTTCTTCCTGATGACCTCTAAGTTAGTAGAAGTGCACTATCTTTACTATTCTTGACCTGTCCTCTGAGGACCACCAGACTAGACATAAGCAATTAAGGCGCTTCTGTGATTTAAAATCAAAAAGGACAAAATGCAACACAACAACCAAATGGTGCATATGGATATGGCCGATTTCCAGATCTGGAAGATAGGACGACCGGGGGAAGGAAGGGTAGTCACAGTCAGGAAAATCACCTTTACCTACCATATAATATGAAGTGAAAAATATTTGCATTTTTGGACCACATCTGGAATAGCACCTACAATAAAATCATAAACTGAAGCCATTCTGAAAACGGTTTAGCACCGCTGCTTTTTTGTAATCATTACAACTATATTGGTCTGCAACAAATTAACTTGGCAAGTCCACCTCTGAAGGAATGTTAAACGTTGCATTCTAGATCAACAAGAGATGATCACAAGAGATGATCACAAGAGGCTTTTCTGACCAGTCACATCTATTCTGTCCATCAACTACAGCTCCACTTCCCTAATCCAAACAGTTTGCCCAAGATGTACCTTACCTCTGACATTTACCAATAATAGGCATACCTAATTATAACTTATTTCCTTTGGGCTGAGCCGACATGGTGAGAATTGTTTTTGTTTTGTTTTTTGTTGCATTCACACGGCTGGAAATACACATTTCACCTCTGTGTCAGACTATAAACTCACAGCTTTCAGTTCTCCACAAACAATGGGGGTTTTTTTTTTTTTTTTTTTACAGTCACTGTAAACATGTTAAACTGTTGAAAATTTAAATAAGGGCATTTAAGACGTTCCAATAAATAATTAAGTATTTCAAATGAATACTAAAACGCACACGCCAGGCTTTCATCCATTACTTACTGTGCCCACATCATCTTCGTAATTAGTGACCTGTTTATAGTGGGGCGAGCCAGACAGAAGCCTCCAGGCCGATATTCCACACTGTGTCGCTTTAGATACTCCGTCTTCATTTGTCTCACCACCTCCAACAAGGAGAAGCCTAAAACATCCAAAACGAGAACATAATGTATTAGGTCTATGTAACTTGATTAGTGCAGCACCATCCGTGCACAGAACAGTTCACAGTCGTAATAGATTCAACTACATAATGAGAATAAGCACCTCAAAACATAAAACATTAAAGCAACAGTCCAAGCTGCCGTTTTTTCCCCCCCATATTTTATTTTTTCCCCCTTTAATATGTGCATCAATAGAATACACACAATGATAAGTAATTAGCCAAGTTGACGATCGAACGGCGAAGATTCTGCTCGAGGGTTCACTAAATGGGTGTCAGTGCAGCAGAAGAGGACCAATGATGCAAAGTTCTGTGGGGAAGATCATGTGGCCAGGCAGTCACTAGATACAATTGGTGCACTGCTAGAGAGAGGGCAAGGTTCAAAAAGGGGCGTGCCAGAGCATGTTTCAGAAGAAGGGGATGTGACTTTGTAAATGGTTGGTATAGAAACAAAAATGCTTGTTACATTAAATTACATTAAAAATGTCATTCAGAGTTGTTTTACAAAACATTTTTTACAAGTATTTTCTCGTAGTACAGAAGTGATTTATTAAAAACAAAAAAACAAAAACACACATGTAGGTATTGCTTGGTCTGCAGCATTAAATACAGCTTTAAGAGAAGATGTTTCTGCCCCGAAGAGTTTACAAACTAAGTGGCAACAAAGACCCAACCTTTTATCCAGTTATAAGACAAGTTAATCAATGTTTACATGCGTCTAGTGCAATGGTGGGAAATTAAAGGAACTGTTACTCTGCCTAGCATGCTAAAATTGCTGTAATATCTTATTTTTCTTTTTGATAGAGAATAAGAAACCATTAGGATTATTGGATCTTGCATTTTTGTAAACAAAATACTTAAAACGAAGCAAAAAAAAAATAGTGTGTGTGCCGAGTTCGTGCATTTTAAGTGAAACTTCTTTGTTATTTGTCACAGAAATTGCATTTGTGGTGGTAATGTTTTTAATTAAAAATCAAACACACAATTTCAGCGACAAAACGCAAATACGTTTGACTTCGAACGCGCGTGCTCGGCACACACCCGTGTAGCTATTTGCACCTATATTTATAGTAACTGTGAATTCCTCGTGTTTGTGTGTGTGTCACTGTGTGTGTGTGTCTGTGATACTGTGTGACTGTTTCAGCACAGGGATCGCGGGGGGATGTGGCTCTGTCCCTCCCTTCTTATCACACCCTTGTTGCAGGGTCTCATTTTTCTCTCTGCCCGGTATTCCTCGGCTCCTCCCTCCCTCTCCCCCCCCCCCCCGGCCCGTCCTCCCTTGAGTGGCGCGCATGCGCAGAGGCCGGCGATATACATGCGCAGAGGTGCGCGCGGCCGGTGATGCACATGCGCAGAGGTGCGAGCGGCCGGTGATGAACATGCGCAGAGGTGCGCGCGGCCGGTGATGCACATGCGCAGAGGTGCGTGCGGCCGGTGATGCATATGCGCAGAGGTGCGCGCAGCCATTGGTGCGCATGCGCAGCGATGGACACCTCAGCGCTTCTGATGATTGCCGCGGACGACTGTGGGCATGGAGGTAAGTGTTGGCGAGGGCCGACGGCCTCATCTGCCAGCACGGACGTCACTTCCATAACCCACTTCCGTCTCCAAGAAAGGGGATTTGGTGCCTGCAAAGAAGTTTCACTTCAAAAAGACTAGAACATTCTATAAATGCTGGAGAGCACACAGTCTTAGGAGTGGCCATGTGTGTTCTGTTGGCCACAGGCTGCTTATACACGGACTAATGTATATTGTAGCAAGGTACATATGTTATGCACATCTTTCAAAGGCGAATCAAATCTAAAATCAATAGACAACTCTGTCTATGGAACAAAGCTGCCTTCAAAGTAAAGCAGTGTTTCATTCAAAATCGTATGTGAGGTTTTTTTTTTTTCTTCTAATAAAACAGTTGTGTAGTATTTGAAAACACTTACAGCATTTAATTTTTTTTCACCGAGTTCTTTTTAAGGATTTTTAATGTACACCACTACCGCTTTTGAAATAGGCAGCCATTTTGCATGCCCTGAGAAGCAGTATCTTTAAAAATCGATTGACCATGGGAGAAGGGATCGATTGGCAGATAGATAACTGCATTGCAGTAAAGGCAAGGAACTGCTGCAGTAAAAAAATAAAAAAACGGCAACCGGAAATGTCCCTTTAAAGGAGCAGAACATGTTGGGGTTTTTTAATAAGTGGGAAGCAGGCGGGGCTCCGCAGCCGAACTGCATTAATTTCAGCTTGGGGGACCTCCCTGTCCCCCCGAGATACTCCTCTCCATATGGGGCTCCGGTAGCAGCTCCGCAGGTCTAAGAGGTCCTGGTCATATGGGCCAATAGGAAGCCCCAAGGAATTATGTCACGGCGTCCTATTGGCCCACGTGATATCTAAGCAGTCGTTATGTTCTCCCCACACAGCCCAGCTGTAGCTGCTACCAGCACCTCCCAAAGTGGTAAGTATCGCGGGAAGCAGGGGGTCCCCTAGAGCTGAAATTAACAGTTACGCTCCGCAGACCCCCTGCTTCAATCCTATATGGGAGGAGGGGGGAGGGGGGTAGGGGGAGAAGGAGGGAGGAGGGGAGGGGGAGGGAGGAGGGGAGGGGGAGGGAGGAGGGGAGGGGGGGGAGGAGGGGAGGGGGGGGGAGGAGGGGAGGGGGGGGAGGAGGGGAGGGGGGGGAGGAGGGGAGGGGGGGGAGGAGGGGGGAGAAAGCAGCACTGCTGCTTTAATATGTATTTTTCAAGTTGATTTCACTCAACATGTTTGGTAAATATTTTACTCTACAAATCAGCCATTATGTTTTTAACAAAATCTTCCAGAAAAAGAAATCAAGGGAGTAAAAAATAAAATGAAACCTTCCTAATGTGTACTGTATCATAATAACAGAACATGTGCCAATTCCACGGAAAGTAATTATGACAAATCATGGTTAATGCTCTCATTTGTTACTAGGCCAGGTCTCTGCAAACGGAAATCAACTCGACACATTTGTTCAGAAAACAATAGCTTGCCTGAAGCAGATATTACTGAAAAGATCAGACAATATCGCATGCATGACCTGCAGTGAAATTCCAGTCTCCCAAATGTTTACAACAAAGTACCCACGCAATGCCTCGAGTGAGAAACCAGCAGGTGAAAATAGTATACATTGTCCAAGCCTTTGTTTTAAAAGACAGACGTAATAATTTGTACACACAAAAAAACCCCAGTTACTGTAAGATGTCAATTTTCCCACATGTATATTAGACAGAAGTGGTTCAAAGTTATTGCTAAAAAAGCATCAAATGTGCTCAAACTGTAGTTACCACTATACTTTGTAGAACTGGCCTTATTTTGTGCAAATATATGTTTCAGTCTGCAGAAAGCCGTCTAGCTGTACAAATAAGATTTAGAGTATTATCTGGAACTTTGTTAGATATTCCATCTTGAATTTGCCCATTGAAGCACCTTTCAATGACAGCAATGCACAAACTATGACTGTAAGGCTGAGTCCCCGCTGGCGCTGAGCGCGCTCATGCTTGGAGAGCGGGCAAGCTGAGCGTGCGGGGAAGTGTAGTTTTTTTGTTTTGGTAAGCGCCGAAAGCGGGTCAGCGTGTGTGCCCGCGCATGAGCGCCGCGCGCACCACGTGAGGGGGAACTTACATATTTATATATATGTAAGTTAACGCCGCTCAGCCTGCTCAGCGCTTGCGGGTACGCAGCCTAAGGCAGTGTATTTGAGAGACAGGAGAATATTAAAAGATATACTTGCTTGCAACCCAATAGTCTAACGTTAAAGATAATATTTGTATTCAAAATAATAGTGGAAATCCATAAAATCAGGTATGGAAAACCCCCTGGGTCACCACAGCGATGACGCACCTGTCAAATCACCACTGCTCTCCCCAGCGATATCAAAGCCGGATCTGGCAGCGATGGCAATTGACATGTCAAGTCACTGCCACAGAACCCAGCGAGGAGAACTGGGGAAATCCTCATTGGACAGCAGGCGCCAGAGGGATCCCCTGTTCTCAATGCTCACTGCGGCAGGGGCAGGAGCCAGTGTGTGTGTGTGCATCACAGACACTCCTGCTAACAAATTGCTGGCCCGTATATTATATATTTTTGTCCATCCCAGCATTAAACACACCATCATATTGAAAAAACGGGACAGCACCCAATCTTTTATTCTGTGCATTTTTAAAGATGTAGAGTTCCACCAACATTATTAGTGAGCAAATAAATACTACCAACATTTACATTTGAAACTGCTTTGAAAATGAAGTAAACCTTACTTGCTTAAGATGTGGTAATGTGCTTAGTTTCAAGAATTTAGAGAGCCATGCGTGGGTTAAAGGACATGTATAGGATAACTTACCTCCCCCTTATTTTGTGCACATAGCATATTAGAAAGAGGTCTGAAGGGGTTAAATTGCAGGATTCCGAAGATAAATAACTACACAGGCAGCAGCACGCTTATTAATAATAGTATTATTTATTTATAGGATGTTCGCACAATCTACAGCACAACACAAGTGAAAAATGCAATACCATGAAATGACATGTATCCAAAATTAAACAGAATACAGTCGCATACATACTGTATACAGTCAGTAGGAAGGTACAGTATATACAAGCCCGTTTCTGTAGCCCTTAGTGATCTGCAAAGGCTGTGCTTCTTGTGCTGCAGACTGATGTGGGCAAAAGGCTCTTACTCCTGAAGCAAGACCTTAATTTAACTTGCTTATAACAGCAGCACACACTTTCTCCCTGCTTTGACATGGCATATAAAGCAGGAGGTAGCCAACACCAGTCCTCAAGGGCTACCAACAGGTCAGGTTATTAAAATATCCCATCTTCAGCCCAGATGCTTTAATCAGTCTACGACTGAGCCACTGATTAAGCCACCAGGGCTGAAGCCGAGGTATCCTGAAAACCGGACCTGTTGCTGGCGCTTGAGGACTGGAGTTGGCCCAACCCTGATATAAAGCATAGACCCCTATGTGGTATGGGATGGTCTGTTCTCAAAGGCTTCCACACGTCAGCAATGGGGACTGCACCAATAAAAGGCAGCGGCAAACAACAGATTTTACAGTGTTTGGCACAAGAAAGAAACATTAGCAAAAAAATTGTTAATCTCTTATAACAGTCATGGTACTAAAGCTGGCTTTCTACACAAGCCTCTTATGTCTTCGATGCAAAAGACATTTACTGTAGCTTATTGCTTTAGCAAAGGCGTTTGTAAGTAGCTTTTTGATTATCCGTAGATATAATTGAAAGGGGGAAAAAAACCTATCAGGCCCATGTTGCTACTTCAGAGCCAGCTGCCACTCCTCCAATTAATATGCTGTTCTGCTACTAAAAGCAACATCTGTTTTTATCCCCACAACACTAATGTGCTGTGCTACGACCTGGATCCCCAGGAATCTTTGCCTGCCTGTACATATGGCTAACACAGCAGTAACATTGGGCCACAAAGATCTCTTTGGTGCGTTCTGTCAAGTTCCGTATGATGCCATCAACAGATTTCACAGCTTGGAATCTTACATCAAGATGCCGGTCTGTTTATTCCCTCTAGAGCATGGAGTATCAGTACAGTTTTAAATGAAATACATATTTATTAGCTCTGCAGGTACATGCATACATTTTTTTTTTTTTTTTTTATTAGTGAACAAGTAAAATGTAGCAATGGAAGTTTTATTTTAGTGGCTTTAAAATGCGAGTTGTCATACTTCACACCGCTAATTGTTAAAGTTACTCTCCTATTGGTTGAGGGTGTTCAACCGGAGCGCTCCATTCAACTCTGATTTTTGTGATATAATCTGTGATTTCAACTTTTGTGTGCTTTGAAGATAATGAATGTTATATTAATGATTAGGCACCATTAATTAAACACCAACTAGGAGTCTAAAAGCCAACAGACCCTTTTTGGAATATTTCCCAAAGGCTAATGTATTTAACTCCTAGTACTGCATCATATAGTCAGATCTCTCAAAAGAGTTCAACAATGAACTAAACACTCAGATTTGCAATATAGGACAGAAGAGAATAGTTACTTCAACAGTAATTATTTGTGCACTTATAAATGCATTAATTATTAAAATACATCCAGATAGAGCTGTGGCTATAGAAAAAAAAATAACAAACACTCCACTTCAAGCTCTTTCATCAGATCAATGGAGTACAACAAAAAAACCACCATGTGCAATACATGAAATCCACGTTGCAATCCCACATGAATCAAATCATTTAAATGTACACAGATATGTCAATATCACGAATGTCCAGTTTAACGTACAGTAATTCAAAGGGACGATCATTTCAGGACACTTACTCTTGTGGATTAATAGGTCTTTTAAATACTCCATTTACAAAGTAACATGGGGAATCCATATACTTATACAAAATAAAAGACAGGCATCCCTGAATGGAAAAAGATGGTAATCTTGTGGGTTCAGACGACATAACAAATTACACACGCTTTGGTCACACAGTTTACAGTATGTCATCTGAAGCTCTCAAGGTGAATATCATCACAGGTACCCATCAGGTTGAAAAACTACTGTAATAATTTATCAGCACAGAAACCGCAACCGCTGGAAACAAGCTCGAGAATCAATCAGAGAGCATTTCTCTTTTCATTGAAAAGGGTTTAACCTGAGCAGACTGTGCCACCAAGTGGCAAGAACGTACAAATATATGCGGATATCAATGCCGACTTCTTCTCAGTTTCACGCTGGCTGTGATGCTGTGGTCTTCAAACCTTTTGCTGCGTCTGCGTGTGTGTGTGGGGGGGGGGGGGAGGGTTTCAGGATGGTTACATACATTAAACTAAATTCATTTTATCTTGCACACACTGGAGTGGGAGTGATGAGTGATATCACAAAAGGAAGGGAATCAGGTATAACATGTACATATAGGGGGATGAGAGTAATACAAAAAGCTCTCACTGCAAAAATAAATCAAATGCATTTATAGAATGAGGCGGCTTTTCTTAGCCTCCTCAGTAACAGGACTTTGTGACCTACACGCTATCCAGATTACAGTACGGTCCTTTCTCCACATCTCAAGCAACATCCAGATAGCATAACCTGTGTGTCACCAAATGCTCAAAGTAAGAGCATGGCAGCTAATGAGGCTCACACAGGGCAGCCATAGAATTAACACCAGCTTTTCACCCCAATCAGACCAGGTGTCTCCGATCTCTCCATTGTCCTTTTACACTGAAAGCGCTTTGCCGTTTGCCACAGGGTATCGGACGCATTGTGCATTCATGTAATATTTTGTCTGCTACATATTTATTTTACTTGCTGTATGGCATCCACTGAACTGATGCAAAATGTCAACGGCTTACATATACATAATGATAATATGCACTTAAAAGATAATGTTAGGGAAGTAAAACATTTTTTTTTTTTAGATGGATAAGTAGTACTTCTCTGATTAAAATGCTTTTGGCAACTGCATTTTCACTCCAATGATGCAGAAGCCTACAGTAGGTAAAAGCCGAGGAGACCTGTGAGGGGTCCTCACTTCTTTATCGGACTTGCCGTGGGAATGGCACAGTTGCATTCCTGGGGCTTTCCTTGGCAGTAGGGTTAGCAAGTCGAGCTACACCTGTGTATCTTGGCTTCACTGCCCATATGAGACAAGGTTTCTTTGTATGGAAACTGCAGATAAGAATAATAAATAATAATAATAGCATGTTCTTGTACCGCGCTGCTAGTTTTACGTAGAGCTTTACAGAGACATTTTGCAGGCACAGGTCCCTGCCCCGTGGAGCTTACAATCTATGTTTTTGGTGCCTGAGGCACAAGGAGATAAAGTGACTTGCCCAAGGTCACAAGGAGCGGACACCAGGAATTGAACCAGGCTCCCCTGCTTCAAACTCAGTGCCAGTCAGTGTCTTTACTCACTGAGCCACTCCATATCGTAAGGAAAACAAATTGACTTATGGGAGAATAAGCTAGCTCAGGTGAGATGCAACAGGGGTGTTTTACCCCCAAGCGGTGGGCTGTAAAACAATGCCTTGTATTGGTTTTCTATCAGCAAAAGGGGTTAGGTAGACCAACCTTGATAATGTAGTACTAAATTAACAAGCATACTAAATTGTGAATATGTTAAAATGTCTTAATTGTACAGATAACTGGTTAACAAAGAATCCTAGGCAGACTAATCCCTTCCTTTCTCTGGCCCTCCTGCCTCACAACTCTATACACTACAATGTCTTGAAAATACTGCTGCTAGAGTTAACTCTGCAAGGTCTCTCTCTAACCCCCATTCTCCTGAAATCCTCACAAATGGTGCTTAGTCACACTCAGCATTAACTAGAACATCTAATTCTCTCCTTCAAGGCTCTTCATTTGTACATTGTTCTACCCACCTCTTCCATTTCAGCTCTCTTCTTCTGTTATACCACTTCTCATCCCTTACACTCTGCTGAAGTCTGGCCGTCTCTCTGCTCCATTTGTCTCTACCGCCTTTGCACCTGAAGCCTTTTTCCCTTTGGGATCCCTACCTGTGGGTTCCCTCTCTGCCCTTCCCTGCAGCATTAGCAAATTCACATCCCTTCCCGTCTTTAAGTCACACCTGATATGTCCCTTGCTCAGAGAAGAATTTGGTTAGTGTAGGCGTGTGGCTACTCATCGCACTCGTGATGTGCTAAATGTAAACTTCCAGCTAATACTTCTGAGCGCACTATAATAACATGGTGTACACCAACATAAAACATGGTCAGCAACTCAGTCAGTGCTTCCATTACCTGGTTTTAAAATATGCTCAAAATGTAACTACAATTTATTCCCATCACTACCAGTTAGAATTTAAAGGCGCAGTTTCTACTTTTTTTTTTGCAGCCACTTTTTTTTTTTTTATAATAAAATTATTTTACAAGGTGGAAACTGGGGTCCCCATTAATCAAACGCCACTATTTTCAGCTGCCAGGACCCTCCAGGTTCCCGAGATGCTTACTGGTGACGTTACTGGTTTTAATACTATGCAAGAGTAAACACGAAAACTTGGGCAAATCCGAAACTGCCGTAATCATCAGTTGTGGCTTTCCTATTGGATGTCCATTTAAAATCCCCTTTAAAAAAAAAAAAATCAGGACTACCGATAAAAGTCACCAGTAAGAATCTCAGGAACAAGGGGATCCCCCGAGCTGAAATTAGTGCGGTTCGGCTCTGGAGGACCTGCCGGTTCCAATCCTGTAATGTAGGTTATGGTGGATTATTATTAGTTTGTCAAACGCCAACATATTTCACCGCGCGGAAAAATTGCATGTTTCAAAACATTGTAAAGCCACATGTTGCAGTTCTGGTTAATAGAACACGGTGTACTTAGAAGTGTAGCTCTCACCGAGTTGTGCACACAATCAGAACAGAAGAGAAAGACTTTCTCTTCTGTTTCCAATGTCAAAGGACGACTCCCAACTATGCAATCAATGTACAAGCAATCAAGTTGTCACGGTGGAGGAATCTCCGTGAAATGAAAAGGAGTTTTGTGCAGTCTTGAAGGTCATGTTCAAACACATTGAAAGAACATTTTATATTGGCTCAAATACAGGCATCATGAGCTCGAAATAAAAAAGGACTCCGTTTGAGCTTGGTTAATAACGTTGCATTGTGAAGCTGGTAGTTGTTGAAGAACAAACGCAATAAAGTTATAGTGGGGGGGGGAGGGGGGAATTGTCAAACACCCCCGATTGTAATAAAGTCCAAATATACTGTTAAATTCTGAGATGAATATAATTAAAGGAGCAATCCAAGTGTGCGGTTTTTTTTTAGGTTTTTTTTTTTTACTTATTATTATACATAGGTGTAGCCCCGGTCTTATTTCAGCTCCAGAGACCCCCTCTGTAGCGGGCCGAGCGGTCGCGGGTCCCGCCGGAGCCAGCGACGGGCCCGCCAGCTGCTCGCGAAGGTGGGGGCCAGTGCAGGGAGCGACCTGAGTCCCTTCAGCCCCGGCGGCGCACCCGGCTAGCGGGGGCCGCCATGATAGGTTGCGCGAGCGTGCGCGTTGGTCGCGCAGGCACAGTAAGTGTAGCGCACGCGGTCCCAATGCTAAAGAGGTCCTGAGTGGACTACAATTCCCAGCAGCCTCTGGGGATTGCCCTTTCACCCACATCACGTGCAGCCAGCCAGCAAATAGGGTTTTGCAGCTTCTCCTGTGGAGGAAGGCTACAATGTTGCGGGGACCACGTTTGTCAGTTGGAGCTGGGAGCAGGAAGGGGAAGGAAGGGTGTAGGGAGCAAGTGGCTCCTACACCAGGTAAGGTAGTTCCCCAGATCCCAGGCAGGCCCCAATCCCCACCAGGGTAGGGGGTAGGTACTGAGGGAGGGCCCATAGGTTAGGGACTCTGCCCTTAGGTGTGTGAGTGTGCAGTCTTGTCGGTGTCACGGCTGGTAGTGCTGTGAGCGCTGACAAGCAGGCACAGCGAGTGAGTGCAGTGGGTTGCTGCAGGTTGAGTGTGTGTGCAGTGTGTTTGCTGCAGAGGTTAGGGAGAAGTTAGCCAGAGGGGACCCGGGTGGGTACGGGAGAGGTAGTGTGGGTGCAGGGGGTCAGTGACCCACCTGCATAGGATAGGCTACCCCGTAGGCCCCTAGGAGATTCCCCTAAAGCCATTCAAGGTTGCTGTGCTATAGGGACGGCCTATAGTATAGCGAGTGTCACGTTAGTTCACGGAGTCAGATAGGGAATCCATTGACGCTGCGCACCCATGCAGAAGGTTGGGCGCTGCTCTTCGTTGCGGCTGCAGAGGCCATCTTGGTGGGGTCTCCCCGGACGGTGGATCCTGGATGTCGGGCCGGAACTCGACGGATCCTTTACGAAGTAGTTGCAGATTCGAGCACTGGAGTGCTCAGCAGGTACCATATCATCAAGTGCACCAACACCGGTCATCAGGCGCTGATCCCGCCTTAGGCTAAACTCTTTGTAGGAACACTGAGCGAGTGGTTACAAGACTGAGCATATACCATATAGTACCATACACGGACACGGTGTGGAGCACGCGGTAGTGGGACTGAGACAGTACTCCGTAATAGGGTGGCTAAGCCACTACCGTTATAAGGACGGTACCAGTTATTAGGATATGTGTTATTGCTAATTTGCATGTTAGAGTGATAAGGTTGCCATGCATTATTATATTACATAAAGTTGGTTGCATCACATGTGTGTGTATGTATTTCTTGCCCAGGGGAATCTCACATCACGGGGATCCTGGGTAAGTGGAGGCGCTGCGCTAAGTAAATGTATGAGTGTTACCCCAGGCTCCCAGCTAGCGGAGGCTCAGATCTCCTGGAGCCGCAGGTGTTGTACAGTGACCAGTAGTTCCTTTGGGAGGGTTCAGAAAAAGGGCTACATAGGAATGAAGCAGGGGGTCTCTGGAGCAGTTCTGGGGACCCTTACTTCCAGAGAGACTTACCTCCGAAGGGGTATCTGAGATCGCCTGTAAGTTTAAAGCTCCTGCTTCACGTGGGCCAATAGGAAGCCGCACTGGATGACGTCACGGCTTCTTATTGGTCCGCAGGACGCGGGAGCTATGAAAATCAGATATTATGGGATCCCTGGTAGTGAGCCAAAGCGGCCACATGCACCTCTTACAGAGGTAAGTATCTCCAGAAGTAGAGGGTCCCCAGAGCTGAAATTAATGGGGTTCAATTATATGTGTAATAAAAAAAATAACATTTTAAAACACACTGGAATTGCCAGTTTAAAAACCCTAGTCCATCTGTCCATGATTTGTCCAAAGTGCCCTCGAGTTTCTTTCACTATGATGAGGATCAGCAGGTCCATGGTTCCATTGCATAGGTCTCAAATCTATACGTTTTAGATGTCCAGGAAATAATCCAACAACTCAAAGTTTCGGTTGATCCAAAATAAAAGTGGAATTCTAACACAATGTAATACAGAAGAAAACAAATACACTTCATCAGATCAAAATACATCTAATATAGACTTCTACTCTATGTACTTTATTAAAGTTGAATACATCGATTAAAAAAAAAAAAAACTAGGGTTGTAAAATCTGATGGTTAAGAGTGCATATAAATATTAAAACCTCATGAATTTTACAGAGTAATTAATCCTTTTAGATACAGATGTAGCACATGACAGGAATTTGAATATAATTTTAGATGTAAAAAAAAAAATACACGAATATGATGTTCTATAGTGAAGTTTGCAACAAAAGATTAAACTAAAAAAATAAAATATATGTTTCCTCTTGTTTAGTATTACTCCTTCAGTAACAATGAGCAATGGAACACGTGACTTTCAATGCAGTGCAAATTCCTTAAACACTTACAAACAATGCTGACTGTATTGCTGTCACGGGAGACAAATACTTTGAACACAAAAATACCCGGATCCTTTGATTGAGCAAAACATGAGATAAAATAAATTGTGATTTATTTACACGAGAAACACACAGCTTGAATTACAAAATAACACGAACACTTACTGAAATAGGGCGAAACGAAATAAAATTTCCACGGAACGAACTTCACAAAAATAAAGTCTCCAGGCACCAATTCCCAGTAGCGGGGTTGGTGCGCAAATAGAGCCGTGCAACAGTCTTTGGCTAGGGGCGCTGGACGCGACCCCTGTTTCTCTGCCGAAAGTAAAACTTTGCATTCTGTCCTTGCAGGATTCGTTCACAAACCCTTAGTACTAACGAACTCCTGAAGCGGGGTACAATCCTTACGATGGAATAGTCTTTGTACCGCACACTGTTTCTTAGATGAATCTCTTTACATGATAGAACACCTCTCGATAGGACTTTGGGCTTTTAAAAGTCCGTGCAGCCAATCGGTATAATGTGCAGCCAATCCCTGCATGGGAACAACGCATCCCACCTATTGGCAAGGTTCGCCCATACTTCATGGAGTTGGGCAGAAGCTTCAAGGTATGCTACAGTCATGCGCCAACTTCGCACCTGAGCCGCTTAACATACCTAACCAAGCCCACTTCCCTGACGACATGTTGGCTGCCGGTCCCCGGACATCTGGCAGGAAAACCTGTTTACATTTACTTCCCTTCACTTTAAAAGTGTTGGTACCTTTTAAAGTCCGGACATTCCTAGACATTCTGGAGTCATCTCAGCGTGATGTCTTGGAAGTCCTGACTTAAATTTATGTATGACTCACTGGCCGGAATGGCTGGCCATACCTCTGGGAATCACTGTACTTGTGAACCAAGTGTTTCTGCTGCTCCGCCCGCTTGAAAGTAAATGCCCTTGCTCTTGTAATTTTAATACACCAAAAGAGGTGGACTTTCATTCACTACTTTTTATAAAAGTTAATAACCAGGAAAACATAATTGCTTTACTTTTGAGACCCCAGCAGCATTCGCACCAAATTTCACAGCGCTGGCATACTCCTAACCTAAATTAGCTCCCTGCGCCTGTGCTGTGTGAAAAAGCGGCTGGCGTTTAAAACCCTTTTTCCGCTTTGCGGTTTGGCAGTGAAACATTGTTGCAATACTCGGGACCAATACATAACCGCGACACCACAAATACAATGTAGCTTAGTATAACGATGTGGTAATTGTGGTTGCAACACTCGGAACTAATACATAACCATGACCGCACTCATACAATGTAGCTTAGTATAATGCATGTGGTCCCTTTATTCCTAGCAGGACACACACACAGACAATTCTAACGCATTTACAGGCTTGCAGCCAGCAGTGGGCTGCAGAACTGACACTTCCCATTTACAATATGACTCAGGGGCACCCAGCCTGGCATACTACCTTTATTTACTGGCCTGGGTACCCCCTCACCGTCACAATTGCCACTTTGTTTTTGTTATTTAATAGATGAATCAGTTGTTTAGCTTCACGGAAATGTAATTACCCAAGCTGCCCATCGATCCGGTCTCCCGTGATCGATCGCCAAGGATCCTGCGTCCCCGGGTTCATACTATGGCTGCCTATTTCAAATAACGAAGTGCTGTGCCTTTTACATGGTTACTACAGCAGCCCAAGGAAGCTTAATTATCGCTGATTAGTAAAGAGCCAACACATTCTGCAGCGCAGTACAATGTGGGTACAGAGTGACATTAATTGCACAAACCGAATGACACACTAATAAGGACAAACCAACGCAAACAGATACAGAAGGTAACAAGGGCTCTGCTCCTGAGAGCTTACAATCTAAATACATTAACTCATTAAAAGGGGCATGAAGAGGGGAGGGAAAGATTTTTAAAAAGCTGTATTATCTAATACTACACAACTGATTTAAAAAAAATGTTTTTAAAAAACACACAAGGTTTTGAAGGCATTGCTGCTTTGAGAGGTTCATGTGTTTCTGAAGGCCTGCTCCAAATAGTAGCTTTTCTATACATATCATCTTGGGATCTTTCAAGGAAACTAATGTGAACTAACAAAATCCCAGAGATATCAGAGGCTTGGAATCCAATTAAAGTTGAGGTCTCTGTGTTGCTAAAGGTGACTACATGCTGAATTTTGACTTTAAACCAGGCACCAAAGTTGTTTGCTGTCTGTGGCAACATCTCATCCCAAGCCTGTGCTGCATATAAAATTACCTGGGTCCTTTTCTTCCTGCACGGATTTTGGAAAAGCCTTCACATTAGAGCAGCAGATGTATAATTTAAAAGGCTCTTATCGGGATGGATGAGATTCAGTGACAGCTGGAATGAAGCTGCCATATCAAGTTAAGGTTAGAAAAAAAAAATACTTCTCTCAGGGCTCAAGTAAAATTCATTATGGCAGCACATAGTTTAGAAAAAAAGAAAAGCTCTACACAAGACCTGCAAAAACCAAGCAGGAGAGTCTATTAAGATTAATGGAGCTATTGCTTCAAAAGTACCTAAAGCTCTTATGTGAGCAGAAGGTTATTTGTGATGATTAAAGATTTCCAAACACTGAACCCAACACCGAAAAAGAAAAGAAAAAACAAACAAAACTATTTAACAGGTCTTGTGAAGCAGAATTCTGTATTACCAGAGTATCCTAAAGAATATATAAACAAGGCTTTTTCTTGCCTTTTCTTACATGTTTAATAAAACCGCAAAGTCTTGAGTTCTAATAGCAGCATCATAGCAATATACAACATACAGCTGAACCCCTTTATAACACGGTGCTCGGGGTTCACATAATGAGACCACGATATAACTGGTATCGCGAAATTGCCGCCGCGCGAGGACCTACCCGTCATCTGCAGCTCTCTCCTCTCTGCAGCTCTCTCCTCTCCGTCCCTACTTCATCAGGCTGAGTCCACGTGCGCAGCGCACATCTCCAAGGTTTTTTTTTTATTATAACATTCAATGCTTTATTGCTAATGGACACACACACACACCTCCCCCCTACACTAATAATTTTACCTTACCATGCAGGAATCAAACCCATGACTCTTCATACACTAGTAGCAATTCTGTAGCTGCTACACCATAGGATTGGTGTGATGTCATTGACTATGAACAAACTGAAAGGCAACCCTATGGTGTAGCAGGTATAGAATCGCTACCAGTGTATGAAGGGTCATGGGTTCTATTCCTGCATGGTATGGTAAAATTATTAGTGTAGGGTGTGTGTGTGTGTGTATTTGTGCCCGTTAGCAATAAAGCATTGAATGTTATAATAAACAAAATTTAAAATCGGGAGCCAAAATCAGGTAGAAAAAAAATTGGTGGATCATGATAATGTACATGGGCAGACAAGCCCACACCTACGTGTTTCAGTGTGAAACGCGTAGGTGTGGGCTTGTCTGTCCGTGTACATTTTCATGATCCAAATTTGTTTCCTACTTTTTCTGATGGGAACGCCTTTCTCTGATCATTTTTTAGTCCACCATTACGTAGTGCTCTGCCTTTCTTCTTCTATTTTCTGTATCCGTCCACAAGCGGAGGCATACCAAGTACCCCAGGAAAAACGGAGCATCAACCAGGACGCTGCACATCTTGAAGGGAGTCCTTGGAAATCTCCACCAGATGATCAAAATAAGGTATCACCAAGTTTATATTGACTGTTCATGTTCTGGACATTAAGAAATGTTTAATACTTACTGCTGTGCTAAGTGGGATTTATCCAGTTAAAACGTCATATCTTTGGGATTTATATACCGTTATATATCTCTAGATAAATACCGGAGGGGTACTATTTGCGGACATTTGTTATATTGTGTATATACAGTACACTATTATCTGCTATTCATTGTTTTTCCTTGATTATATATCAGGCTGGTAGTCTAAAGCAGCTGTTCATAATAGTTACATTGAGTTATGATGTACCGAATATGGTAACACGTTGCTGGTACCTCCAATGATAAAGGGGGGCGTATTATACCTATGCAGAAGTTTTCAGCTGAAAAGGGTTTGATCGGCCCCTCCAGCAGATAAATAAAAATCCTCAAAGTGTTTAAAGCAGCACTCTGTTTTGCTCCAGTTTGTTATTACCTTGATTGATATAGGGGATTCTGCAGAGCTCAAAACACAATGTTACCATCTCTGGGGCATCATGGAAATCAGGAAAGTACAACAAAATTAGTTGTCCACAAGCAATATATGGCTGCTCCATTCAAACTCGCTCCGGCAGCCAACAGAAACCCACAGCATTACACGGTGAGAAAATGTTTGTGAAACCCAAAGATAATTACGGAAATTCGCAGTTTTTCCAAGATACCCTTCTTGAATCAAAACAACTATTTTCTTAAATATTCAATAAGGTTTATATTAACCAATTCCATGTCTATTTAAACAAAATTATATATGAATTAGACAAACTATGAATAATTAAGAGTCAGGGTATGTGCAAAAGTGAAACCCTGGTTTTATCAGCTAAATTAAAGGGGATAATTACAATCAGGAGTATAAATAATTAGGTAGATCTTCAAGGGTGAGTTTGGGAGGTCCCACCCTATGTAAACATCAGAAACTTCGTGAGTTTGGTCTTCACCATGCAGGTGTGTGGAAACACATCATGCCACAATCAAAAGAAATCTTTGAGGACCTCAGAAAAGCAGGTATTGATGCTCAATCTAGAAAGCATTACAAAACCATTTCTAAGGATTTGGGGCTCCACCAATCCACTGTCAGACAATCTACAAATAGAGAAAGTTCAAGACCACAGTCACTCTATCCAGGAGCGTTCATCCTACCAAAATCTCTCCAAGAACAAGCAAGCAAATCATCCAGGAAGTCATAAAGAACCCTAAATTAACAGCCAATGATCTGCAGGCTACTCTTGTCTTGGCCACTGTGAGTGTTCATGACTCAACTTTCAGAAAAAACATGAACAAGAATGCTGTTCACGGAAAAACAGCCAGGAGAAAACCACAGCTCTCTAAAAAGAGCATTTCTGCCCACCTGAAGTTCACCAAAGAGCACACAGATAATCTACAAGACTTCTGGAACAATGTTCTATGGACAGACGAGTCAAAAGTAGAACTTTTTGGCCTCATGTGTATGAGAAACTTTATATTTGGTGAAAACCAAACACAGCGTTCGAACAGAAGAAGCTCATCTCAACCGTCAAGCATGGTGGTGGGAGTGTGATAGTTTGTGGCTGCTTTGCTGCCTCAGTACCTGCACAGCTTGCCATCATTGACTGAACCATGAATTCTGCATTGTATCAGAAGGTTCTAGAGGAGAATGTCAGGCCATCCATCCACGAGCTGAAGGTGAAGCAAAAGTGGGTCAAGCAGAAAGACAATGATCCTAAACATATAAGCAAATCTACAAAAGAATGGCTGCAGAAAAAGAAAGTCTGCGTTTTACAATGGCCTTGTCGAAATGTTGTGGCAGGACCTGAAGCGAGCTGCCCATGCAAGAAAGCCCTCAAATGTCACTAAGTTGAAGCAGTTCTGTAAGGCACAACGGGCCAAAATTCCTCAAAATGGAGAGTCTAACCAGCAGCTATAGGAAATGCTTAGTTAAGTCAATGCTGCTCAAGGGAGTGCCACAAGGTACCGAATCCAACGGTTCACATACTTTTTCACACATGGATATTGAATGTTGAAACCTTTATGGATAAATAAATGTTGAAAAGTATTATGTTTTGGGTCATTTGTTTGATCAGGTTATCTTTATCTATTATTTGAACTTAGACTAAGATCTAATAACATTTTAGCTTTGAAATATGTGAAAATCCTAAGGGGTTCACAAACGCTTGCTCGCCACTATAGATGTCATTGCGGCTTTCGGCTGGTGACCTTAAAATAATTTTTAAAAAAATCTAATTTCCCAGAAAAAGGCAATCAAGGTAGGAGGAAAAAAAGGGGGGACAACTTGGGGGGAGAGATGGGGTGAGAGGGGTCGAGCGGAAGAGGAGTAGTCCTTCCCTTCCTCTCCTGGCTAGCTCGCATTCAGTGCCCCACGGGAGGGCAGAATGCCATCTTCTCTAGAACATGAGCAGAAAGCCCATGGCATAGCCACTACGTGGTTGGGCCACTGGAGTGCACGTGCCCATAACGTTATGAATACTTCCTTAGGAACCAAAATGTTTAAGGCAAAGATCATTTGAAACACCAGTCATTGAACAGACAGGAAGATTCCTTACCAGTCAAACCCACGGTCACTTTGTAGATTTAAATTAAATGGACAATAAAAATAAATTACAATTATATTTTCTTGTAAAACTTCAGCTGTTTAAAAGGATCATGAAAAATTGTACCCACTACTGACTGTAATAATGCCGATGAAGTAACCGCAATCTTAAAAAAAAATTGTAAATTGCTTATTTTACAATTCACACCCTTGATATTCGACTACTATTTCACACTAATCATGAGTTTACATACAAATACAATTTTGTTGACCCTTTAAATGAAAAACAAATAAAAAGATGTGAGTTAAAAGAATGAAAATGCAATTCCGAGCTTCTTACTGCGGATAGGAGCACACAATGCTTACAGTACATACAGTACATATATCTATGCTGCTATTCTTTATTATTGTAGTGATTCATTCAGCTTGGTTTTCATTATTTCCAGTTGCAAAAGAGCTTAACAATCATTAGCTTTGTAATATTTTTACTGGAGACTCACTTGGTCTCTAGAAATATATTTCAGTCTGACATAGGAATGCAAATTAGCACAGACAAGTCTGTGTACAGAGCTGGGAAATTGATAACTCAAGGTTAAGCTAGGTAATATATTTTCTTTAGACCTGATAATGAGGGAACAGAGCATGACTGACCAATTATTTATAACTAAGGAAATGCTGTTTTCTGATAATGTTTCAGAATTGACTAGATTACTGAAAATTATAATATTGATTAGGGGAAGTGGCCAATATGCATGACTAATATAATTGCAAATTACATAGTAATGAGTAGTGTATACGTTTGATAGCTTTAATACATTTCTTTGTAGCAGTTTCTTTCATCCTGCTGTTTCCCTTCGCTTTAAGTGCAGTAAGAAACTCTAAATGCAGAAAGCCTTTAGCTACAATACATTGGACTTTTGACTTCTTCTACAAAATCCTAGTGGGCTGGGTGTTTCGGCATCCAAATTGGCAATTGATTCATTATTGCGAATACAAGAGAGGATCCATCTCTGACACTTACTTCCACCCTATGGGTTAGCAGTAAGTCTCCTGTGTCACTACAGAGTCAAAAATTACATCTTCTGAAGAAAGTTAGGATTCCAGATATGGGCCAAACAGGTTTACAAAGTCACCTACAGTACTACAAAGGTAAGCAAAATAATCAGAAATCTGGAAGGACCATGTTACTAAGAATAGGGTAAGTATGTCAAGGACTAGTAAACAAAATGTAGTAACAGCCAAAGTAAAAATGTAATAATTGCAAAAGTGGAACTTTTGGGGTTTCTTTTAAAATTAAGCACATTTTCACTTTTACAGGGAACACCCTTTCAATGTTCTCTCTACCCTTGACTATTTCACTCTGTCCACTTAATTATACATCATAACATGGTGTATGAATCCTCCATGTCAGAAGACTTCACAGGAGAAATAGAGGAAAGGGAATAAGCGCTTCAGACATAAAAGAATAGGAAAAGAAGTCCCTGTCCTGAAGAGTTTACAATCATAAGTGCTAAGCAGGAACAACTTGCAGAGACAGTAGGAGGGTGTTATGGTAACTGCGTCAGAAAGGGGCCCACGATCGGTGCACACAAGATATATAGTATCAGCCAGCGGAGCTACATAGTACATGTACAAATATATACAGCGTAGCTTGGTCTGTTTTAAGGTGGGTCTTAAAAGGTGGAGAGAGGGGGTGCTAGTCGGATATTGAAAGGAAAGGCTATCAAGAGGTGTGGGGCAGGGAGTGAGAAAAGTTTAAGGCAGGAGAGGGCTTTAGATACAAAAGGTTAAGACGGGAGCGACTCTTGAGCAGAAAGCAAGTCGGGCAAGTGTATAGCGAGAAATTAGCGCTGAGATACAAGGAAGGGCTGAAGAGTGTAAAGTCTTAAGAGAGAGTTGGAGAATTTTGTAAGTAACACAGAATTTAATAGGAAGCCATGAGAAGGATTGCAGCAGGAGAGACGATGAGACAGATTTAGGAGAGAGTAAAGTGATTCTAGCAGTAGCATTTAGAATAGATTGCAGGTCAGAAGGCCGAACAATAGAAGGTTACAATAGTCGAGATGGGAGAGAATGAAGACGATGCATTAGAGGGGTTTTTTTTGCAGTACAGCGACATAGGAAAGGGTGCATCTTCGAGATGTTACAAAGGAAAAAACTACAGGTTTTATCTACACTGTGAATGTGAGGGAGGAGTCAAATGTGACACCTAGGCAGCGTGCTTGTGATACTGTGTATGATAGTGCTGCCAACAGTAATTCAGAAGGGGTAGTAGGGTCATGCTTAGGAGGAAGTTTGAGGTTCTCCATCTGTGACATGCTAAGTTTTAGCGGCCATTCAGGTTGATATAGCAAAGAGACATTCAGAGACCTTGGTCTGTACAGGTGTAAGGTCAGGGGTTGAAAAGTAAATTTATGTCTCATCAGCATAGTGATGAAATTTGTACTCAGGGGATGTAATGTCACCTAGAGAGTGTGTAAAGACAAAAAGGTCCCAGGACAGACCCCTGGGGTAAGCCCAGAGAGATCAACAGAGGAGGAGGAGGTGTTCGTAAACGAGACCGGATGATAGTTAGAGAGACAGGTAGGGTCAAGCTTGCTGTTTTTTGAGTAAAGTTAGAACTGTTACGTGCTTAAAGATGGTAACAAAGGTATCACAGTAGAGGATGGAGTTGAAAATATGTGAGAGTGTAGGGATTCGAATAGGAGCAAGAGGTTTGAGATGGCAGGGAATCGGGTCAAGAAGGCAAGTGGTAGAGGGAGAAAAGGAGATGAGCAGCAACATGTCCTCCTCTGTGACAGATGAAAGAGTCAAGGAATGCAGGAGGAGACTTAAGAAGATGTGTAGGATATGAGGCTACAGATGGGATGTCTTATCGAATGGAATCCACCTTTGTCTCATCTATTGATAACATTTATATATATTCACGCTCTTAAAAATAGTCTTGAAATACTGTAGTCGGCACAGTCCTGAGGTGAAATCGAAGAAAAACAGGTAATAGACTGTGGTCCGAGTAGAGTCAAAGACAAAGAAGAGGCGGCGTGGCGTGGGTTAGACTTGTGAGTGTTCATTAGTAAAGAAAAGTAGGTTTATTTAGCCTGGGAGAATGTAGCATTGAAATAGTATAGGATAATTATGTATTGAAGGAAGTCTGCGACAGTATGAGATTTCCTCCAGAGAAACAAGTGCAGGAGCGGAGCATGCATGTAGGTATGTACAGTTTAACCAGGGTCTGGCGTTAGAAGGGCGAGAACAGCAGAGAAAAAGAGGGGCATGTAGATCCAGACAAAGGGATAGGGCAGAGTTGTAGTTCTCAGACAACCTGGTCATGTCTTTAACAGACCAGAGAGGGGAGAGGGAAGAGCTCAGAGTGGGGTCAAGAGCCGGTAGATTAATGGAGCACAGGTCTCAGCAGAAATGAGGGGTAGGTGGAGAAGGGGAGAACAGAGAGCAAATGAAATGCTCAGAGAGAGGAAAAGGGGAAATGTAAAAATCAGAGAGAAAAGTTCTCTGTGAAAACCAGGTCCAGATAGTGGCCATCCTTGTGGGCACTGGCAGTAGTCTATTGGTGAAGGCCAAAAGAAGAGTTTAGAGAGAGAAAGCAAGAAGCCCTAGGGAGAGAGGGGTCTTCAATATTGCAGTTGAAGTCCCGAAGGAGAAGAGGAGAGTCGGAGAGAAATAAGGAGAGCCAGGATTCAAAATCAGAGCGAATAACATGAGGGGGCGAGTAGCGGTATATGGACAATAGATGACCGCCACGTGAAGAGGGAGAAGCTGGACAGTGAGAGCACGGAAGGAAGAAAAAGAAAGAGGAGGTATAGGAAGGGTTCAGTAGCTTCAGATTGAGGAGAGACGCCGCACGTCTCCCTCCAACCATCAGGCCGCGGAGTGCGGGAAGTGACGGTCCGTCCTTGCTTAAGTAGAATGAAGTGACTTCACCCAACATAGAAAATATATCAATTTAAATTCTGATATTGTAAAATAATATTGAAAAAGGTATAAGTAACCAAACATGCCTATGGTTCAGGTTGGTGCTTAGATGGATACAAAAAAGACACAGCGCACAATGCTCATAGTGCATTACAAAATATTATTGACATATATAATAAATGGGTGAGTATTGTGCGTACATCAAATACAATATTAACGAGCAGTTTCGGGATATTTTACCCAACGCCTCCGGAGACCAGAAAGGGTGTCCTTGCAGGAGTGATGCTGCTGTCCTCGATTTTGCAGGGTCCTATTGAAATTGGTGCACAACCTCTGCTGTTCCTGGGAGATGCTGATTCCTGCAGTGCTTCAGCAGGGCAGTCTTTGGCATCAGCTGGGCGCCAGCACTCTCCTCCGTGTGAAGCGCTTCCTGGATCGTGACGTCACCACGGGGATTTCGGCGCCACTCACAAACAGTCAAAGTCGCGCAGTAGGGTGCTAGTATGAGACTAGAACACTAGTAAACCTTGTCCTACGCGTTTCGAAACGGAACGTTTCTTCTTCAGGGACTAATAATGAGTGGATTCAGGTAAAAGCTATATATCCCGCGATCGTGCCTCATTGGCTAACCCCTTAGTTCTATTGTCCAATAGGGAACCAACGGGGGCGGGGTTAGAGTCCCGAAAACATACGTCACTGGCTATGATTAACAAATGCAAAAAACTTTAAACAAACTTTATTAACAAAAACACTGTTAACCAAGACGCAGTTGATGGGCTAAAACAAAGGAAAAAAGTGTTAAAAGCATGATAGGTACACACAGAAATCAATAATATCATTGCCCTATGGACCAGAGTAATAGGTAGTAAAATATAGGATAAATATGAAGCATACATGTGTTAGAAAAGTTCTGAATATATTAAGCAGCAGAATAGAATAAAATGGTTAAAAAGATTACAATGTCTAGAGGCATATTATATAATAAAAGGACATAATATGATATATAAAAAAATTCCTTATAAAAGACTTAAAATAGAGAGTTGCTTTTAATAGATGATTAATACAGAGACCAAATATCTATGTCCTCGTTTAAACCTCCTGGATACAAAGTATTTAATTTATGTATCCAGAAGGTTTCTTGCCTGGATAATTCCTTAACCCTGTCTCCCTCTCTCCTATTCTTTGGAATATGTTTAATCCCTTTAAAAAGGAGGGTTGAGGGATCACTGTTATGGCATGTTGCATAGTGAATGAATGTTCATATGAATGAATGCATAGTAATGAATCTGGAGAAAATAAGAAAAATAGACAGGAAATCCATGCTAATAAAAAGAGATAAAAAAACTAAAAAATCCTTAGATGAGGGCAAGTGCAATGTATCTTTTATTACAAATTTTAACTCAATAACAGACAGGATTGAGAAAACTATACAAAAACATTGGTCAATCCTTGCAAATGATCCTTTTTTGGGCACCCACCTTTCGAAATTCCCTAAATTTATTTATAGGAAGGCTAAGAATTTAAAGAATATGCTATCCCCTAGTGATATTAAATTAAAAGAACAACCTAGCGGGGAGAGGCAATGGTTGAGTAATAAACCAACTGGGAATTTCAAATGTGGGAGATGCTCTGTTTGCAAACACATGCATCCTGACAAAAAACTTTTAAAAGCCCAAATGGTGATATTATTAATATTAATGATTTTATTCTTTGTAACACTGACCATGTAGTGTACTTATTAGAATGCCCTTGTGGTCTTTTCTATGTGGGACGCACAAAACGTGCTCTAAAAGTACGCATTCTAGAACACCTGCGGAACATTAAACTGGGGTTCATGAAACACAGTCTCTCTAAACACTATGCAACATGCCATAACAGTGATCCCTCAACCCTCCTTTTTAAAGGGATTAAACATATTCCAAAGAATAGGAGAGGGGGAGACAGGGTTAAGGAATTATCCAGGCAAGAAACCTTCTGGATACATAAATTAAATACTTTGTATCCAGGTTTAAACGAGGACATAGATATTTGGTCTCTGTATTAATCATCTATTAAAAGCAACTCTCTATTTTAAGTCTTTTATAAGGAATTTTTTTATATATCATATTATGTCCTTTTATTATATAATATGCCTCTAGACATTGTAATCTTTTTAACCATTTTATTCTATTCTGCTGCTCAATATATTCAGAACTTTTCTAACACATGTATGCTTCATATTTATCCTATATTTTACTACCTATTACTCTGGTCCATAGGGCAATGATATTATTGATTTCTGTGTGTACCTATCATGCTTTTAACACTTTTTTCCTTTGTTTTAGCCCATCAACTGCGTCTTGGTTAACAGTGTTTTTGTTAATAAAGTTTGTTTAAAGTTTTTTGCATTTGTTAATCATAGCCAGTGACGTATGTTTTCGGGACTCTAACCCCGTCCCCGTTGGTTCCCTATTGGACAATAGAACTAAGGGGTTAGCCAATGAGGCACGATCGCGGGATATATAGCTTTTACCTGAATCCACTCATTATTAGTCCCTGAAGAAGAAACGTTCCGTTTCGAAACGTGTAGGACAAGGTTTACTAGTGTTCTAGTCTCATACTAGCACCCTACTGCGCGACTTTGACTGTTTGTGAGTAGCGCCGAAATCCCCGTGGTGACGTCACGATCCAGGAAGCGCTTCACACGGAGGAGAGTGCTGGCGCCCAGCTGATGCAAAAGACTGCCCTGCTGAAGCACTGCAGGAATCAGCATCTCCCAGGAACAGCAGAGGTTGTGCACCAATTTCAATAGGACCCTGCAAAATCGAGGACAGCAGCATCACTCCTGCAAGGACACCCTTTCTGGTCTCCGGAGGCGTTGGGTAAAATATCCCGAAACTGCTCGTTAATATTGTATTTGATGTACGCACAATACTCACCCATTTATTATATATGTCAATAATATTTTGTAATGCACTATGAGCGTTGTGCGCTGTGTCTTTTTTGTATCCATTTGCTAGCTCCAGGGGGTTTCTGAGCCCCCCCATTCCATCACAGCTGCAGACGCTCAATCCTAGTTAAGTTATTTATTTATTCATTTATTTCACATATCCTTCACTTTATCACGTCACGATTTAGTTTTTGCGCACTATTACCTTTCCTTGTTCACTTTGTGGTGCTTAGATGGGCTGTAGCTCAATGTATGAGTTTAAGAGTATACAAGTATAAATTTGTTGCAGGATTCAATTGCATCTCAGCTTCACAAACGCTCTGCTATATTTAGCTAGTACAAATATCCAGTGTTCAACTTACATCATGCAAACGTGACTGGCTTTTAATTAAATGGTGTGCAACTTTCTAAAACACTAACGCTCAGCTGTAGTAACCTAATTAATTGTGGCATGGTGACAATAATTACAACAGGTACATATGATCAGATTAATAGCTATTGATTTCATAGTATTCACTTGTGCTGTCAAAATCTGTTAATTGGAATACTTTATATAACTCTCTTACCTGTACCCAGCATGATAAATCACTGATGAAATCCCATCAGAATAATGGCATCCAAAGTTGAAACTGTGGCTCTCCTGATAACTTTGACTGGCTCCAACACTACATGAAAGGGGAAAAATAATGTTTATTTATGTGTCTTAAAACAAGATGCAAGGAGAGAGCGCGGACAAGTGGTAATGATTTAGGAGTGGGAACCCATTCAAAATTCAATGCCATCTTCCTCTGACCCTTGGCAATGAATTATTTCCCTGTCTCTCTGACTCCAAATTTAGGACAAAGAGCAGAAATAATTTTTTTCTTTCATAAATGGTCCCTGTGGTGGGTCCTGGCCGGCGCTGGTCGGGCCTCATGTTGAAGCTGGGCATATCCCCAACTTCTGACCTGCCTCCTGCACTGTCCCACGCTGGGCCACTCTGTGATGTCGGCAGACTTCCGGCGCACAACAGCATTAGAGAGGTTCAGTGGCAGGTCAGAAGCTGGGGAGAAGCCGGCAGCAATAAGAGGCATCCCCACCCCCCCCCGCAGCAAGCAGGACAGGAAGGAAAAGACGCAGTAGTTGGGGAGCGACAACCAGCAGATGGAGGAGAGTCGCATGTAGGTGCGGAAAGAGCCACATGCGGCTCGGGAGCTGCAGGTTGCCGACCCCCCTGCACTAGGCCTTTTTGATCTTTTGTCCTATTAGAAAAATGTTTATACAATTATAGTTTGGCAACAGTGATGCACAATTTACTCTAGGATCTGAGGAGTTAAAAAGATCTAACATGTTAAGTGAATGGTAAAATACGAGATCTCATAACTGAATGTGAGATACTTTTACTGGAACAGAAATATTTTTTATTTTTTTGTGTCAATTACCCATCCGTTCTGCAGCACAGAATGCTATCCAGAAGTACAGATCGTACTCCCTACCAAAACATAGCAAACAAAAATATAGGATCGACCAAAACATAGCAAACAAAAACATAGGATACACAAGTGTAACAGGGTGAATTCCCGTTACATGATGAGATCTGTTGGCCTGAGGCAGCACTGAACAGGTGAATTGCCTGCACAGCTGCCTCATTAAGGGCCTTTAAAAAGCCTGCACTGCAGAGGAATCTCTAGTTCAGACACACACACACTGGACTGCTATAGAGAGCAGGCTGCGTTTGATCTCTCTGGCCTAGAAGACACTGGACTACCAGACCCTTACCCCAGCCGAAGGTAATTGACCTGCACCTTGACTCATTTTACTGGGTTATTAGAAAGGAGCCTACCCCCCCCCCCACACCCCGACCCCCCGAACCTATTGATGGGGTGATGGCGGGTACAGTCAGTACTCCCAACAAATCAAATCAAGCCATTATTTATGTTGTTAAGGTTGCTGGCTAATAACACCTGTGTTTGTTTCTCCTAAAACGTTTCCGGTGTTTGACCCCCTGCACACATCTACTACACCAATATGGAAGGGCTGGAGAACTGAAATCATATTGCAATAATCAAGTGCAAAAAAAATAAACCACCACTAAAAAAAAATACAGAGTATGAATTCACAAACAAATACTGTACACAAATCAAACAATACATTATTTCCCCCACCAAAGTTCAAGCAAATTCATGGTACTGCTCACCTCACTAGGTAACTTTTTAGCTGCCCACGGTAATTGATGACCAAAAGTTCAGCTGACCATTGAGAGCTTACTTTGTACTCTAAGAAGATCAGTCCAGCAACTGCATAACTTGGGTCTCCTGGGAAACTAGTTGTCTGTAGCAATGGAAAAACAGAGTCAGACTTGCCAATTCTTTTTTTTTTTTTTTTTTAAATTAAATTCTCATTAACAGCTTTTATTTTAAAGCAACAATCCTGCCTTTTTGTTATTCTTTGTATACCACTGGAACCATCTTGACTGCACTAGTTATAAACCAGAAACCGTAAAGAAAAAAAAAGATTAAAATCAATTAAATGTAAATGGGCATATGCTGATGCAACCTATACATATTTAGAACCGATACACTGTACATGTTACCAGCATGTTTCAAGGATATCAACGTTACGGATTGGTTCTCTGGTAGGAAAGTTGCCATTTTGTTCCCCATTAGAACTTGACAGGTGATTAAACTCTGACAACAACTATTTGTGGAGGTCTTCTGCTTTACGATCAACACAGTCATGTGTCATGAGGTCCTCAATCACTACAGGGCACCGCGACACAGCATGGTGTTATTCTAAAACAGTTTTCATTTGTGTCAATGAAAGAAAAGTCACTCTCTTTTAAAGAGGCAACATGGGACTGGAGCAGGGGGTCTCCGGGGCTGAACCCCATTCATTTCAGTTCCGGGAAACACTGATTCCAGAGATACTTAATCTCACGAAGGGATTCCGGTAGTCGCTCGGCTACCTGGGTTCATATAATGACAGAGTTTCAAAGCTCCAGCATCCTGCGGGCCAATAGGAAGCTGCGACATCATCCTGTTTGACTTCCTATTGGCCTTTAAACTTTCCCGAGATACCGGCAACCCTCTTTTGAGGTCTGTATCTCAGAAAGGGGGTCTCCAGATCTCAAATTAATGGGGTTCAGCTCCAGAGACCCCCTGCTTCAACGCTATGCTAAAAAAAAAATTAAAAACAATTTCATGAATAGCTCCTTTAATGCGCAAACATTGAATGAAGATTACAATATAACAGAGCCTCAATGGATAAAGAATCCCAAAAGTAGCCATATAACTCCTATGAACCTGCGTGTGTTTTACCCGACAAAGGGATCTCCCTGAAACTTTGAGTACTGTGTGCATCATTAAAAAGTCTTTAAAAAAACTTTTGACAGGAGTTAAATAGACATTTAGAGTCCTTTTTTGGAGTCTTTAATTGCATGTATAGGACAAAGCAAAGCATGTGTCTGTATATTCCACAAAGCCGCAGTAATGCAGGGGTTATTTTTAATGCGTCATCTTTCTTTCATCTTAAATCACACAAACCCACATAAAAGAAAAACAGCATGGCCAGGTACACTTGAAGCACTATGAAACTAGAGTACATCTTTCCTACATACTCTTACTGTGCACAAAAAGGGATCAGGCTGTGTTCAGATTGTTTGGTTACTGGCTATTGATGTTTGATTCCCTTTGGATTTGTACCTGCTGAAGATAAGTATATTGGTAAAGTAATGGCCCCATTTACAGCAGGAGAGGAGAGAACTAGAGACTACTATTGCTGCTCTGTAACCTGTGGTCTGATTTTGCATTATTGTGTACTCACCTTACATTCCCTTGCTTTGCTGCTATTACAGTGTACCTTAGCACTTTTTGCTTGTTAGATTATCTTGTGTTGCTTAGTTTATTAGGGCTTATTTTGTTCACTGTTTTAGGGGTACTGGGGTAAGGGAACTACCTCTTGTTCCTTTGGGACAAGGGGGAACCGGCCTGAGGAAGGGGCTTGTCCCCGAAAGGTTGCCCCCCTGTTTATCCCCCATTGTGTACACCCTCCCCCCCTTTTTTTTCTTCACTTCCCCATTTTCCCAGTTTTTTTCTATTTTTTAGTGTGTTTTGTTCTATTGTGTTGGTGTCACTTTGCTCCTTGTATATAACTTGTGCGTTTATTAAATATTCATTGGATTTGGCATTTCCCACTTGTTGCTACTTTTCCTATATTCAGAGTGTGCTGGAATTATTAGCTTTATTGGTAAAGTAAGTTGCAAATCAAATACCGGAGGAATAACAAAAAGTTCACTGCCCATGAGATCAAACAGTCTGACAGTGCCAGTGCTTTCAGCGTAAGCCACCAGCGTGCAGTCTGGGCTCCAGGCCACGCGTCTCCACTGCGGGTTGGGATCTTTGGGAACTAGAGAGAACAGAAAAAAAATAATACGGCCATTTAAAAATGCAAATCCATTTTTCACTACGGAACTTGTGCACCCACAGTTCTCCTTCATAATGTTCAGGGAACTTTGTTGCGGGCTTATGCTAGTTTTTAATTGCACTAAAATCACAGATAGCATTATGCTCCATTCATTAAACATATTGGGCACTTCCACATATTCCACCTTAGGACCATGAGAAGTTGTGTTTTAGTGTAGGCACCGGCTATTTTTCGGCGTTCACCTTGACGAGGTTGACAGGCTTGAATCATTTTTTTATCAAGCGACGCAACCAAATGGCTCCTTTTGTTTTTAGACAGGATTAAAACGTAGAAATCTCACTAATTGCAAGCTAATTTGGGAGGAGCGCTGGAATTGTACGTTTCTTTTCCATAAATGTATGGCCAATCTTTTTACCAGCTGCATATTACTACTAAAGGGAGGAATGCCGGTATTATGTATTTGTTTGTCATTTAAAAATCCAAGACTGCAGAAAACATATGCCCAGCATCAACTACACAGTGGCCAGATCCACATTTACAATGCAGTGCCAGCCCCGCTGTGGTTAATATTTGTTTTCTGCTACAATTTGAGATAGGAGAAAACACACACAACTTGTCATTTCTTAAAGGAATTTGTAGACGAATAACCTGATAATAATGGATTCTGTTCTCTGAAAAGGTTTTAGCGACTTAGTGCTGCTCCAACATATTTTTTATATTAAAATTATCACTGTTTCCAGCCGCAGTTCTTGTTGACCTTGTTGAATCGTTATTAAGTAGGATGATTTCCGTAGCATGCTAAAAGAGGATTGAGGACAGTACGCACTCAGAACCACTCACCTTGACATTTTCCTATCACAGAACCAAAGTCATCTTTTGCCGACCTGAAGGTTTGTAGGAAAACGGAATACAAAAAGGAAATTAAAATGTAAATCGCTATACAGAGAAATTAATGTTTACAAATCTACACGTTATGCACCCACCAGAGGTTTGCATATATACTCGCCCACACTATTGAATCTGGTATGAAAAAAAGAATGTCTTCTGAGCTAGGCTGCGATTTCTGATTATAAACATATACAATTTATATATACATATAGAGTACATATTATGCTAGAGGGCCCCTGCAGGACTGCAAAAAAGAAAGCAGTGTAAAGGTGATTCCTCAAATGTGGTAACCTAAGCCAGGAGCATGAAATGTATATGCTTGAAGCCTGTGTGCAACTCCCCAAAGCCAGAATAAGGTAACTGTACGGTATGATGATCAATTGATTGCTTGTTTAAGACACAAACTTCAAACCATTTATTTTTTATACATGGGCCAATAAGACTACAATAATTGTGTTCTAGTACAGAAAGCCAATGTAATGATCGTCACAAGATAACATTTTGGGGACAAAGATTCATGTAACAGAAGTAGAAGTTACAGGACATGAGGCAGTGGAAGAGAAGAGTAGTCTTGCGAAGCGGAGCGATGCACACATTTCTGTTGCGAGTTATCGCACCCAGTCCGGCATTAACTGTCTTTCAAGTCAATGGAAGTTAAAAGTCACAATGGGTGCGCAATCCCGAAAACGGACCTTCATGAATAACCCCCTAAATTCACTGCTAGGACTGGGACGCCCAGTCTACTTTGCTATAGTACAACCAGCGGTGGATTTCAAAATCCGCCGCTCTTAGGCACAGCTTTTGTGGCCACCTCCTTACCTGAGCCCACCACCTCCTTCCGAACCATAGCGTTCAAATGACGTCACGTCACACGATGTCACGTTGCCATGGAACGTGACATGACATAATTTACCATGGCAACGAGACGCTGTGAGGTCATGTCGGTAACGTCTGCAGCATTTGATGCTGCGGTTCAGAATGAGGAGGGCGGCAGGTAAATAGCCGGCCGCAATAGATAAAATGACTTCCCATTAGGTCCGATAAAGCGGCGGAAGACATATATGGGGGCAGACAGTTTTGCTGCCCCAGGCCGGGCCTAACAGGCTTAATGAAAATCCGCTACCGAGTGCAACAGAACTTTTTGCTTGTTATTTCTATAGCACAAGCCAAAATATTTATGTTTCAAAGTAAATCTGGCTATCGATTACTCTTGCATCTCAGCATTTGGTCCAGGATCGCTGATTGGTCGGGGACCACAGGCCCCCTTCACTTACAGGGCATCAAGTTTGAACTCTTAAGGACTTTAGACTCAGACCGTCAGCCACATTGAAATGTATTCCGCATCGTTATCTACATTTTCCAAAATTTACGTTTTTTCATCATTAAAGTTGAAATAATTTATCATCGAACGTGTCCGGAGTAAGGATAATGGACTAGGGTTCTTGTTTTATCTACTTCTCTCGATAACACAAGCAAAAATATGTATGTTTCCAAGTAAATCTGTCTATCACTTATATATCAGAATTACTTTGCATTTCCCCTTCGCTGTATAAACCCGCGTTTTCTTGCCAATGAGTAGTAACATTTCATCCAAACCTACAGGTAAAAAAAAAAACAATCTACTCAATGTTTTGCACTTGAAGTCTCCCTAATGCCTTGCCATTTACACAATGCCCAGCTTCCAAAAACAAGGAGAAACTCTCTTTATCCTATTTAACAACAAATCCCAGTAGATGGAGAATATTATTACTGTAGCTTTCAGGTAGTTTAAAGGTTATGGATTTTCTAAACAACATGACAATTAAAAAAAACAAACAGTATTGGTTTCTTATACAGTGCACACAACACTGAACGCAGAATTTTATAGGCGCAAAAGCCTCTGTGTCCCAAAGACATTACAATCTAATAAAAGTAACTTGCCCCAGGTTACAAGGAGAGCGAACACTAGAATTTTGAACTGGGTTCACTCCATCCAGGCAGTGACATTAGCCACTTAAGGCTGCGGCCAGGGTGAAGCGAAGCGAGCACGCTCATGCTTAGCGCGATCAGAGTGCTAATTCTGAATGTGATTGTCCAGGGTGCGTGTGCATGCCCCTGCACTTGTTGCTCACTGATGCATCATGTGAGCGATTCGCCCAATGAACCAGCTCTGTGACGTCATAGTGCCCCCCGACATACAACCCCCCCACACACGCGCAACAGGACACAAATCACCGGAGCAAAATGAGCGCCGAGCGCACTCTCATTCACCCTGGCCGCAGCCTAAGAATCATGCCAGTCAACCACGGAGTCCCAGATTATTGGCAATCTACTTTACGTCAATCCACTCTGTTCATAAATTGTACACTTGCCAACACCTGTATATGCAGGTACATTTCTCCCCCCCCCCCCCAAACAATGAGTTTGTAGTTCAAAACCCTTGAGGTACCCATGCAATAATGTTTACATAAGCGAGACCAGAAGAGCATTATATTGACATTATAATTCTTTCAGTGTTGAAGGACCTTTCAAAACATAGAATTTGACAGCTGAGAAATACCCCTTGGTCCACCCAGTCTGCCCATTTTCCGAACTGCTGTAAAACCTCAGACCCTAATTGATTCTTGGCTATCTTTCATATTTAGCACAGTTAAACTGTACAGTATGTATATCCCAAGCTTTGTTTAATTCCCTTGTTGCATTAGTTTCTACCACTTTAAGTTGGGAGGCAACCCCTCTCCTTTAACCAATGTCTTATACGCCATAAAGAAAAATCCCAAGCACCGCATCTTGTTCATCAGTTGTCTTTGTGGGACGAATGTCAAAAACACAGTACGTCTCTTGAAGTGAAGAGGCTTATAAAACACAGTTGGTACTGTACAGTACCTCTCTGGAAGTGAAGAGACTTATAAAACGCAGTTGGTAAATGTACCTGATTTCTACACACTGGTCCTGAACAGCTGCCAAGAGCTTACCATTACTGCAAGAGAAAATAGAATAAAAACATGCAAGAGGTGGTTATGTCAATCAATTTATATTACACCATATTATACAGGAATCGAACCCATATGCTAGTACCATTTCTCTACCACTACACAACGCGTGTGCGTGTGTGTGTGCGTGTGTGTGCGTGCGTGTGTGTGCGTGTGTGTGCGTGTGTGTGCGTATTTGTATTTTATGTGATTGTGTATTTTGTATGCTTTTAGCTATTAGCCCATCACTGTACAGCATGTGGTGGAAGAGGGAGGGGGGAGGGGGGAGGGGGAGGGAGAAGCCTGTTTGGGATAGATGGGGTGGGTGAAGGGAGTAGTTGCCCCAGGGAGGGTAGTTAGGCCTCCAGGGGGTGTGTGGTGGAAGGGTTTAACCCCTTCACTACCTTAGCGGTTAGCCACAAAGGTAATGAAGCTATGATTTTATTTTATTAGTATTTTTAGTACAGAATTGTAGCAGGGGTTCTCTGGAGCTGAACCCCATTAATTTCAGGGCCGGGGTCCCCCTGCTTCCCAAAGTACAGGCCGCCGAATGGGATGCCGGCATCTTGCGGGAGATTTAAATTTGCAGGTAATACCGGCACCCCGTACGTTAATTCTTCTGGGAAATGTACTTTCCTCTGGACGATGTGAGCCGTGATGCGGTCGCACTTAGGCCATGATTATAGTTGCGGCGTGCGCAACCGAGCTCGTGACGTCATGCGCAAAACATGCTGGAGGTGTGGCCGTGATGTCACGTGAGCGGTCTGCCGTCATTGGCTGAACCGCTCACGTGAAGCGGCCGTCATGCAACAAAAAAACGAATTCAATTGTATTTTCAAAAATCGCGGTTGCGCGCTCCATGGCCTGCCTCAAAGCTATGGCCTTTTGTTCGCGGCACGCGGTCCCTATAATCGCGGCCTTGGGCTGCGCTCTATCCGCTCCAAATTGAGCCCACTCGGAAAGAAAAGAACTACATCTGTAGAAAGGCTTCTGTGGGGATAGCCGCTTTACAAGGGGCAGTTCTGTTTCTGTTTTAAACAGTATATTTCCATTTTATAAATATTGTAAAATAGGCCTCCTAAAATGCCTGCCAATGTGAATAATCCCACGTCTTAATAATAAGTCTCACCGCAGGATCATTTATTAGTATGGACTGAACCTCTAACAAGCTGTGCATCTATGCATCTGATTTCCTCTCAAACTATTCAGAATGAGTTGCTTACGACAGGAAATGCCATCATGTCTCATTTTAAACCAGATTAAAATGCTAAAGAAAACTGCATGAGAGGGTGTTTTTACTTTATTGCAAACGAAATACATATTACCAAGAAGAGGGCAACATGTTACAATAAGAAGAGACTAAGGCTGCGTCCATAGAAGGACAGTCAGCGCTCAGCCGTGCGGACGCTCCGTGATGAGTCCCGTCATCCTCAATGAGGATATCTTGAGAGGGGGCTCCTGCGAGCGTCCGCAAGCGTGCTGAGGCGCAGGGATTTTTTAGCCGACAGCAGAACCTGTTTCTGAGCGTGTGCATGTGAATGTGCTCACAAGTGATCTTTTTATTTGCTATATGCAACACGGTGGAGGTTTCTTGTTGCCTTTTTCACCCACCATAACTTAAAACATACATATTTTTTTTTTATTATTATTTGTTTTCATTATTATTTTTTTATTATTTCTACCCAGTGTTTTGTCAATGACTTCAATGGAAATGCCAGCGCGTTAGGAATTGTTGCACAGTTGTCCCTTACCTGGTAAGTACCAGATGCCAGCTGATCTGCTTGTTGACCAGGCGGACCAGTCCAGAAGGAAGAGAGAATTTTGCTGGGCTGGATATGAAAAGGGAAGAAAACAAATTGAACCTTATGAAATGGGGCCAGGCATCATCACTTATTCAATTAAGTGTCAAAGATGCACAACGGAAGAAACCAGAGACAAACCGACAGTTTTAGCTACTCAGCGAAGGACATCTGCTTCAGTAATCTAAACGAGCAATGTAATACTATGTCCATGCAGGAAAATAGCATCGGCACAATGGTAGAATCATGGAGTTTCAGGCTGAACAGATCCTCTTCAGCAGGCTTATGCAAAGAGAAGTGGTGAGCAGGTTCTCAGAAGGAAACAACCTGCAGTTGTTAACATCCTTCTCACAATAAAACACTTTCAAATATCAACCAAGTACAGTACATATCCTATAATCAGTGGTTGACAAATCACCAAAAAATCTACTCGCCACACAAAAAAATCTACTCGCCACCTAGTACCAAACGTGTGCTGCTTGGGCCAATATTTACTCGCCCGGGGGTTAAATCCACTCGCCCGGGGCGAGCAAATGTATAGGTTTGTCGAACACTGCCTATAATAATCATTCTCCAATACTTCAGTGCTAAAAGGTTTCCCACACATTGCCTTGGAACACATTTGACATGTTTCCATAAGTGAAAAGACGAATTCAACATTTATATTGAACTCTTATCCCACGCTGGCCCTTACCTGTGGAACTCCCTCACACTCATACGCCAAGCTCCTGCTCTCCCCACCATTAAGTAAAACCTCCTAAAGGAAGTGTTTTAATAGCCCAGACCAATGGCTACTGTGCCACACACACAGTCACTCCTACCAACCATTGTGGCCAAGCACTGCCATTGACTGCACTTATTCCCTCACCTGTTGTCTCTGCAAATCTCCCAATTTAGATTGGAAGCTCTCCAGGGCAAGGATTTACTTTCTTATGGTCTGATTTTGTTGGCACTTATTGTATTACACCTTCCTCTACTTACTCTTTGCAAAACGTGGAGTACATTGTGGGCGTTATATAAATAAGGATACATGTCTAGAAGAATATTGTACTTCCCGGTTCTGGTATGGTAATGGAATTATAATGCAATATTAAAGCCGGATTTAAAAAAATAAAGGGAAGAGAACACTACAGAGACTGAGCGACCCATTTTCAAAATGTGAAAACATGGTCCAAATGTTTCCGTCCGCCCCAGACTAAATATTTGGTTGAAATGTCAAAACAATCTTTATTATTTCTCTTTTTCCCTTTATTTTATAGCAGACATTAGCAATGACATTTCTTGCCATCCACACCAAGTCATCGCTGCTCCTGTTATGAAGCACAATATTTAATGGCAAGAACATGAGTAGGAGGATTCTCTCTCAGATGTCAGCCCCGTGATTGCCTCAGCCCATCGCAGGAGCACTTAATGAAATTACAGTACGGTCCATTGATGTCTGTCTGCTTGCCTATAGCCAATGAAAAATCGGAAAATGCACTCTGCCGTTGGTTAAGCATTGAGATCCAAGTCAAAGAAACAGCATTTTAAGAATTTGACAAAACACTATATTTTCCACTGCATTCAAGTTCAAAAACATACGTGTCAAATCAAAGAGGTGCGCGTCTCATTTTCAAAGCCTGATGCTGAAGTACCCCAGAAAACACGATGCAGCACAGAGTGATTTGTGATTCTGAGCAGAAGGTTCTAATCTCATCTGAGTTTTTAAGAGTACATTTACTCTGCCAGTAAAGACACAACCATTTTCAAAAGCAGATATAAAGTGCATGTTTCCACATTAAAGTAAATGGATTATGGGACTTCAGTGCTGAAGCCATGTTGAGAAAAGCAAGTTTTGTGTATTTTCTGCAGGTTCCATTTAAAGCAGCATTTTATCCTGATGGCCAAAATATTACGGGACAAGGGGGAGAAGGGTGCCTACAAATGCAATAATACCCCCTTCTAAATCCGCCCCCCTATTTCCAGTGATATTACCCCCTCTGGTGCAAAGCAACGCGCTTTTGGCCCCAATGGCAGTGAAGGGATAAACTTCAGATACTTCCCATGCAGGGGGCTGCCTTACACAAGAGAAAATGTCAGCAAGTAAACTACCTCCTCTCCCCTCACCATAAGTCGCCATTTTTGTATACATTTGATTTTCTTACTTGCTTTAAGATCTCTGCGTGCCTTTTATAGCACTGCTTTTAATTTTTGAAAGTCTGATGCTCCATTAAGGAGGTAAGTGTTTGAAATATTAGGTAACCGGGAGGTTACAATGGAGCTCTTCCCCGAGTCCAGTGTAGTTTAAAGGTTACCATAGTAACATGAGACACAAGAGAAAGAAAATCATGGCTTTTAACCTAAACCCCATTCCTATTTTTAAATAAAGAGCAGGATATGTTCCCAGAGCCAAACACTATAATTGATAGAGTTTAACTCATAGGCTTCTGGGTGGGGATGTTGATTTAACGTGATTCCAAGCCTATAAACCTTTAGTACAAGCATGGATCTCAGATCTCCCATCTACAGATGACCTGGATCATGGTGCGTATGCATCTACAACACATGATCATTCTATGTACTACAGGGTATGTTCATACGTAGTTCCTTCTTAGGAAAATGGCTGCCACTTATTACTCATAACCTCCTCTATTTAGAAGTATATGAGTCAAGTAAACTGAGAAGATAGTTCTGACATGCTTGTCACAGATATTCTGCTAAAAGCAATATCTTGTACTTCCCTTTCTTAAATAAATGTCTACTTTCTTTGAGAGCTACGGATTCACGGATAGGTAATACTTTATAACCCAGGGAAATTTGCCAAGTACATAATACTCGATGTGTGCCAAACAAAGTTAACTTTCCAATTGCACATTTTCAGAGACGTACCTGTACCAGACATACTGCAGCATATACAGCACAGGGCCTAGGGCAAGAATGAAGAGATGTTAAAGTCACTTTGAGAAAAATAATTACTTCAGCATTCCATTGGGGTACACAATAACCAACATGGTGGGGGGGGGGGGAGAGATACATATTACCTCTAATGGAAAACCCTGATCGAAATTCCTAGGTATAACCATGAAGCACATACTTTTTAAGAGGCTCTGTCTAAGCTGTAAGAAAACTTATAGCCCATTTGTTTGAATAGGCTGCAGGCTGCCTTATGACTTAGCACTGCTTAGTAATTAAGGCACATAGGCTCTACTGTAAGAGAAAAGGATTAAAGCTCATATGTACTAAGGAGTGCTAACCTGTAAGGCGCATGCAGCACAGAAGACACTTTTACAGCCTATTCAATTAGATGCACAGTAAGGTGTCTTCCGGTGCGGGAAGGTGTCTTGGGCTGGGGCCATGATACCGCAGACCGTGCGGAGGCGTCCGTACGCTGAGCGATCAGATTGCCTTAAGGCAGTGATCGCGTCCGTGCAGGCGGAAGCGGGCGCACGTTGCACAAAAAATCAGTTGAAACTGATTTCTTGGCGCGAGAGGCCAGTCACGTAAGCGGTTCGCCCAATGAGGGAGAACCAGCTCCGTGACGCACCTAGGCACGCCCCCCACGGCATGTCTGCACTGTCCACAAAACACACCCGCTTCACTCGGATGACATCACGGCCGCGCACGCCTCCGCACGGGCAAAGGCACCATGGCCCCACCTTATGGAATAGCCCTGCTTCGTATTTATAGCCCTACAGTATATGCTTCCAAGTTGAAGTCGGGAGGAGTCGGGAGAAAATACTCAATTCATTTGAGATGGACGTGCTAGAGAAATAATGCTAAACAGTGACCATGGTATACAGGTCAGAAAACTACATATATACTTTTCATATTACATTGCCAATGTATTTTTGCAGGAATAAAGAACAGTATAAAATAGAGAGTAGATGTAGTGTTCAATTTAGTCCAGTTTTGTACAAAAGTCGACGTTGCTCTCTGAGGAACGCGTCAGGGCTAGTCAGTAGTTGGACTGCAGCCTAAAGCAGGTGAAAACTTTTAATGATAAAATAACATTGTGTTTTAGATTTCTACATACAGTATACTTACTATTGCATGAACCCTGATTTAGTTAGTTCAAACTTTAGCCAGAGACAAAATAATTACCTGATTGATGAACCAATGCAAACACACCAAGACATTCTCTTTATACTGGAATGGCATGCTGGGTTTTGTTAAGTTCATTTGAATTACTTTTCAGAAAGGCATAGATCAATTCTCTTCCTAGGATTTAATTTAGACAGGCATATGCTAAGTAAGTTAAATATTGATCCAGAGAGAAATCCAATCGCCATCACTGGAGAAAGGAAGGTTTTTCCCCCCAAATAATTGGCAATGGTTTCACCTGGCGTTGTTTATTATTTTGCCTTCCTTCAATATAGGAGGAGTAATATATTTCGCTCAGTTACAAGTTAAGGTTGAATTCTATGGACGTGTCTTCTTACAACCTAATCTATTATATAGTAAGAGTTCTCCTAAGTCACACTCTTACTTTACAAAAGGCTGCTTTAGGGACACTGTCACGGGAGACCAGAACTATCACACCAGGATCAATTTGCCAGACAGAACAACAGAGTTGATAAAATTGAATTTATTGGAATAAAAGGTATCCACAACTGTGCAAAAAAAAACAAAAACACTCCAGACTGGGGAAATGGGGTTACCCTATAAACTTAGGCGCAGGGACCTCCCTAAAGAGATTTCCCCTATTCTGTTCCCCACACAGTGCTACAGGGACTAGTCTTCAGGCTTGGCACCGACACTTGAGCTCTACATCTGCAACAGCCATGAGACATAGAACTAGAGTTAGAGCTAACTAATAGGGCCCTCCCCACCTTTATACCCCATGCCACAACATGGATACATGAAGGGAGGGTAAAGGCCTGGTGTCTTTAATATAACCCAGCCTCTGATTGGTCAGTTTAACTGCAACTAGCAAAACGTTACATGAAAACTGTTACAGGGAAAGGTCACAGAAACCTTTGCAACATCACACACACACAAACACACAAACACACACACACACGACAGATACGGGGGTAATGATGGGCTTGACCTTTATTAAAAGCAGTCACATTTACCCCTACGATCACAGACACCATCGCACTTAAGAAAGAAAAGTGCTCTGCTTAGATAAAACTCCGGCAGCTGTCCATCAAAAATCAAACTACAGTACCCACTTCCTATAATATATTAAAAACAGTTCCATCTTATACTTGCACAATGGATTGCCTCTAGCTGAAATAAGTGTTTTATTGGAGTAGATAAAGCAAATAAAAATACCCGGCCATGTGAGCACATTCACATGTCTCAGACAGGTCTGCAGCCCTGCCTGTCCCGTTATCTCTTAGCATACATTGCCTCCACTGCAGCCAGGGATTCTGGGAAATGACATACCAATGAGCACTCAGTGTGCCACTTTTTGCTTCTTGTCCTGTTCAACATTGATCCCTATAAGCTTAGTAGGAAAAGCAAACTCAAAAAATACGATCTCGACAACAATAATATAGCATCAGAAATTGGAAACATCTGCAAGAAGTACCCCTGGCCACAAGAAAAACCGCATGAAAGACAGGTGCTATTTGATGATGAAAGATTCCTGGATCTGTGCTCATGCTGCATTATTCTTCACGGAGCACATAATGGTGCTACGCAATAAGGAATGGAAAGAGAAGGTCGGAGAATGAGAAGGCACCTTGTGATCAGCCAGGCCTCTGTAATGCACTGGAACATGTCCAAAAAAACGCAATGGGGAAAAAAACTCTACGTACCTGTAATTGCTTTCGTGAGGACAAATGATACTCCATGTTCACGGCTGCCTCGAGGCTGCAAATAGAATTGTTGTACTGTTACCCATTGTGAAAAGTAATTGCAAAAGAAAACATATGATGTAATAATGGATAAAACTGATAAATATCAGCTAATTACAACTGTACTCCTAGTACAGTATATTGTATTCATAAAAGCATTCAAGCTATACATAAAAAGTGGTGCTTTAAGTAGGAATACACAGAAAAGGATTCTTCACGCTCTAGAACAGGCCTGCACAACTCGTAAAGCGAGAAGGGCCGAACTGCTCCAAGGAAAAAAAATTTGGGCCGCACGGGTAAAATCATCATCATCCTCATATATCTCCCCCAGCACCCCTCATCATCATCCTCATATTTCCCCCAGAACCCCTCACTATCAACCTTTGCGATACTCCCCATCTATCTCTCATACCCCCATCTCTCCCCCTCACCCACACACATAATACCCCCCTGCACACCACACACATCCCACCCCCCTGCACCTCACATCACTCTCCCCCCCTGCACCTCACATCACTCTCCCCCCCTGCACCTCACATCACTCTCCTCCACTGCACCACCAATGACCCTCCCCTGCACCTCCAATGACCCTCCCCGCACCTCACCCCCCCTTCTCCTCACCCCCTTCACCTCACCCCCCCTTCACCTCACCCCCCCCTTCACCTCACCCCCCCCTTCACCTCACCCCCCCCTTCACCTCACCCCCCCCTTCACCTCACACCCTTCACCTCACACCCCCCTTCACCTCACACCCCCCCTTCACCTCACACCCCCCCTTCACCTCACACCCCCCCTTCACCTCACACCCCCCCTTCACCTCACACCCCCCCTTCACCTCACACCCCCCCTTCACCTCACACCCCCCCTTCACCTCACACCCCCCTTCACCTCACACCCCCCTTCACCTCACATCCCCCCTTCACCTCACCTACACCTCACCTCAATGCACCTCACCCCCCCTTCACCTCACCCCCCTGCACCTCACCCCCCCCTTCACATCACACCCCCCCCTTCACCTCACCCCCCCCTTCACCTCACCCCCCCCTTCACCTCACCCCCCCCCCCTTCACCTCACCCCCCCCCCTTCACCTCACCCCCACCCTTCACCTCACCCCCACCCTTCACCTCACCCCCACCCTTCACCTCACCTCAATGCACCTCACCTCACCCCCCTGTACCTCACATCACCCCCCCTGCAAATATCACACCCCCTGCACCTCACATCACCCCCCTGCACATTACCCCCCCCTGCACCTCACATCACCCCTTCACCAGCCCCTGCACCTCCCCTCACATCACATCACGGCGGGACTGCGCGCGCTCGCAAGCAGCGGGCTCCGGAAGTGCCGCACTGGAAGAGCGTGCCGTCTTGAGAGCGGGGAGAGGGGGCTCGGCTCGCGGGGGGAGGGAGAGGGGGCTCGGCTCGCGGGGGGAGGGAGAGGGGCCTCGCTCGCGGGGAGAGGTGGCTCGGCTCGCGGGGGGAGGGGGCTCGGCTCGCGGGGGGAGGAAGAGCGGACTCGGGAGGAGGGGGGGTGGAAAGCCGCCGCCGCGGGCCGCACAGTGAGTGCCGGCAGGCTGCATGCGGCCCGCGGGCCGTGTGTTGTGCAGGCCTGCTCTCGAACATGGGTGCTCAACTCCTGTCCTCAAGCCACTGCCAACAGGTCAGGTTTTCATAATATCCCAGGTTCAGCACAGGTGGCTCAATCAGTCCCTGCTTCAGCACAGATGGCCCAGAGGCTCAGTTTAGACTAAGCCTCTTATTGAGCCACCTGTGCTAAAGCTGGGCTATTCTAAAAATCTGACCTGTTTGGGGCGGCTTGAGGAC